>NC_066549.1:12035476-12102976 GCF_024679095.1 Eriocheir sinensis | reverse complement strand
ATCAATAATAAATAAATAAAAAAGAAAGCATTTCGACTAATAGCTCAGAGGCCACCGTCGGAAGCCGTGCGTGAGTCTGATGATTTTGTGTCAGAATTAAGCTTAGACACGAGGAACATTTCGCCGTGGGTTGTAATACTTGACCACTTCTTTTTTAGTCTATGCAGAAGAAATAATGTGTAATAGCAGAGTGTATGTGGAAGAATAGTCAGATAGGCGGGAACAGAGTGTATGTAGAAGAATAGATGGGTAGGCAAGGGGAGAGGTGGGTAGGTAGGGCCAGTGTATAAGGAAGGATAGCTGGGTAAGCAGATAGAGAGTATGTAAATGAATAAATGAGGAAGCAGTGACTGTGTTTGTTGAAGAATAGTTGGGTAGGCAGGGACAGAGCATGTGAATGAGAATAAGTGGGTAGGCAGGGACAGATAATGCGTTGGCGTATTTAGTAAGCAATACATGTTATTGGGAGTGTTTTATCCTTTGTATAAGCAGACTCCTGTCACACAAACCCCACTGAGCAAACATGTATCATCAGTGAACTTCAATAACCAAATCTTGTGTTCATCCATTTGTTACGAATATTAATCAGCGCTAAAATATATTGACGGGTCACCCACGCGTCCATCAGGGGAAATTAATTAAGAACAATCATACAACTATGCATAAAACTCGGTGCGTTCTTCAATTTGTGTGCAGCATGACGATTAGTGTCCGCAAGAAAATCAAAGAGTTCTGGAAACATAGACTGAGGTACAAATGTAAACTGTTGTAATTTAGTAATTGGTAAAAAATAGTTCAGTTGAAAAATAATTAAGTTGATAATTCCGACTTTTTTGGATTTCTCTTTTTTTTCGTGATGAGCTGATGGAAATGCTGCGAAGTGTGTTTTATTGAGGATAATACATTACGTAAAATGATCATACAGCATTATACCTTCATTAGCTTTCGTCTCCGAGGCCATGATGAGACTATTGCCCTCTTCATTAACACACACACACACACACACACACACACACACACACACACACACACACACATGGAAATTAGCAAGAACAGAGGCTTACAAAAAAGTCTGGGAAAGGAAGGACAGAAGTGTGGAGGAAAGGAACATGCCACGAGGGTTTTTTGAGGCCACAGGAATGACCTCATAAAACCCTCGATTATTACACTAATTAATATATTCATAACCAATTAGTTTCTTTGATTACCAATCTCGCTCAAAGCAAACAGCAAAATATGCGGCTCACACGTTGAGTCTACGCGTCGGGGAAATGGTGATGAGCTTGAGGCCTTTATGTTGCTTATTACGAGTGAAATGGATAGGGTACGAGAGAGAGAAAAAGAGAGAGAGAGAGAGAGAGAGAGAGAGAGAGAGAGAGAGAGAGAGAGAGAGAGAGAGAGAGAGAGAGAGAGAGAGAGAGAGAGAGAGAGAGAGAGAGAGAGAGAGAGAGAGAGAGAGAGAGAGAGAGAGAGAGAGAGAGAGAGAGAGAGAGAGAGAGAGAGAGTGTGTGTGGATTTTAACTATAAATTGCAATATGAAGCATTTGTTCTCTTTTTCCCGGCCCTTTGTGGGATCTGCTTATAAAACACACAGCCATGCTCGAACTCTGGTAACCATTTCGTCATATGTACGCTGAACGCACGGCTTTGTCTCTCCCTGATGATATTTTTAAGTGATTTTTTTTTGTCCCCTAAAGTGACCTTTGCCTCGTGTTTTACTTTGCTTTTCCTGTGTTTGGTTTTAAAGTTTTTTTTTTCCACTTCTTCGTTTGGTTATGTTGAACTTTCTTAACAAATTTCATTGCTGGTTGATACTGACATTGTCATATTAATATAGTTATCTTTTGTTCTTCGTGCGCTTTTTTTTCTTCTCTCCTTTTTCTTCAGTTTTCTTCTTCTTGTTCTTCTTGTTCTTGTTCTTGTCCTTTTTTTTCTTCTTTTTCTTTTTCTTCTTCATTTTAATAATAATGATAGTAGTAACCTGACTAATAATAATAATGATGATAATAATAATAATAATAATAATAATAATAATAATAATAATAATAATAATAATAAAAACAATAATAATAATATCAATAATAACAATAGTAATAAAAAGGTTACGGCGTGTTCAAACAAAGGGTTAATGATGGATCAACGCCTTTCCTTAAAATTAAGTAATTTCCCTTTCACCCGCTGCATCCTTAGCAAAGAATAATTATGCTGCCCTTGTTCTTAATTCTGTTGGGCAAAGTTAAAGAGCTTATGCTAAACGTGGCGTCAGTATTGTCCTCGGCTTTAACACCATGTCACGTTAATTTTAATACAATTTATTTTTCAAGGGAAAGTATTATGTATCTAAGGCTCATATTTTCAAACCTTCAGGCGGCAGGCTTACCTATACGTGTGGATATTATCATGGGTAATCTTATGAGCCTAGTGGTAGTTAGCTTTACAGGACATCTGCACCGTGAACGTAAAAAAAACACTTACGAGAGCCAGACTAGTCTCCTTCGTGGCCTTTGGATACAGCTATTATGAGAGGCGAAAGCGGCTGATTATACGGACCCAACATCTAACAGTACCGACCTTCCCTCCCGCACGTGGCTGGAGGCGTAGATGGTCCCGTCCTCAGGGTTCAGGGTGAAGAGGGGGTGCGGGGAGGCCATCCAGCTGAAGGTCTTGTCGCTGAGGTCCCAGTCGTCGGGGTCGTTTACATAGATGCGGCCGAGAGGGGCGTCCGATCCTCCACCCTGCGGGGAGAGGCGCCAGGAGGGGATAAGAGGGGGGGAGGGAGCATGGGGAGGATGTTGTCTCGTGTCAGTAACTTTTATTTAGAATGATGAGACAGATGAGACTGAAAAACAACAACACACACACACACACACACACACACACACACACACACACACACACACACACACACACACACACACACACACACACACACACACACACACACACACACATTCACGAGACAGGGAGGCAGCAACAGCATCGTCAGGGTGTTATTAGGTCGCTCAAGTGTAAAGAAGAAAATTTTATGACTATTTTCCCGCAGGCGAGTGGAGTGTTTGAAGAGGCTTGGAACAGAGGCATTTGTCTACACACACAGACACGAGAGAGAGAGAGAGAGAGAGAGAGAGAGAGAGAGAGAGAGAGAGAGAGAGAGAGAGAGAGAGAGAGAGAGAGAGAGAGAGAGAGAGAGAGAGAGAGAGAGAGAGAGAGAGAGAGAGAGAGAGAGAGAGAGAGAGAGAGAGAGAGAGAGAGAGAGAGAGAGAGAGAGAGAGAGAGAGAGAGAGAGAGAGAGAGCGTAGGAGATAGCATTAAACGGGTATTAGGTCACTCAAGTGTAAAGAAGTGTTTCGTTACTATTATTCTGATATCGAGAGGGAGGGTTCTATTATTAAAGGACGTGGAGGGGCTTCAATATATACACAGACCCCAGAGCCAAGGAGACCGTGGTAGATAGCACCAGCAGGTTATTAGGTCACTCACGCCTAAGGGAAAGTGTTTTTATACCTTTTTTCCTGACATCGAGGGCAAGGTTTTTCATATTACAGGACGTGGAGGCATTTAGTTACACACGCAGACACTCGCGAGGTAGGAGGATAGCAAGAGACAGACTCGTAGGTCACTCACGCAGTCACGCCTTAGGGAAAGTGTTTTTGTACCTTTTATCCTGACATCGAGTGCAAGGTTTTTCATATTACACACGCAGACACTTGCGAGGTAGGAGGATAGCGAGAGACAGCATCGGAAAGTTACTTGATCTCTCAAACGTAAAGTAGGACATCTTTTATATATCATTCTGCTATGGAGCGGTGTGTGTGTGTGTGTGTGTGTGTGTGTGTGTGTGTGTGTGTGTGTGTGTGTGTGTGTGTTTTAGTTAGTAAGGTACATGGAGGCATTTGGCAGTACGTGCATACACTCACGATACAGGATGACAAAAAAGCGCACTAGCAGGCTATGGTTTGGTCGCTCAAGCGTGTGGAATAATTTAAAACTTTTCCTTGGAGAGAGAGGTATTTCATTTTGCATTCGGTTTTAAACACACACGCACTCAGAAAGACAACGACAGTATCGACACATTAACTTTATGTCGGGAAAGTGCAAAGAAAGGCATTTTATATTTTTTTTCCTGCGAACGAGAGGTGTTTTAAGGGGCGTGGAGCCATATAGATACACAAACACACAATTAGAAAGACAACAGCAGCATTAACATATACTCATTAGGTCGGATAAGCTTAAAGAAGGGCATTCAATAATATTTTTTTTGTGTGAACGAGAGGTGTGTGAAGGGGCATGGAGCCTTTAAGGTACACAAACACACACTAAAAAGACAACAGCAACATCCGCATACAATTACCAGGTCGGCTAATCTTAAACAAACACTCTATAATCATTTCCTTGCCAACGAGAGGTGTTTTAAGTACCTCGGAATCGTTTGGGTACACACACGCACACAAGGACAGCACCAGCACCAGCAAACTATTCTTCGATCGCGCACAAGCCGCAACATTCCCTAGTCTCGTCACGGCCTCCGTCTCAAGTCAGCCTCGACTTCCCGGGAGGATGTCGTGTACTAATGTAATATTCTCGGCAGCCCCTTGTGAGGCGCCGGTTACTGGGCTTGTCAACTCGTCGCCAGTGTGCTTGTTTCCTCTTTGTAATAATTGACGTAAAATGTATAGCTTTTATAATTATGTATCTGTCAGTCTGTCTGTGTCTGCCTTTTTGTGTTTTTGTCTGCCTGTCTGTATGTATGTGTTAGTGAGTCTTTCCATCTCTATGTGTCTGTCTGTCTATCTCTCTATGTAAGCTTGTATGTATGTCTGCGTGTATTATATAAGCCTGTATAATATAACGATTACACCATAAACTATCGCCTCCCTATTAACGATGCTGCTGTGGTTCGTATAATTCACCATTTAATCATCAAAACAAAGTGCAGTCATACCTCGTTTCTCTCTGCGCGGTATGTAAACAGTATCCACAAAGCCAACACAAACATCCTGAAAGAGTGCGTTGGTGGCGCAAAATCTCTACCCAAAACCCATATGCAGTCGACATGGCTTCACCCACTCAGCATGCAGACCAGGCTGTGGACGAGTGGGGGAGTGTGGCGGTCCCCTGCTGCGGCACAATTCAGATGACATCCCCGGGAGTCCGATAAGCTCTTTCTATGGGACTAAATAACATGTATATCAGGAAAACAAGGTTATCTTTGATGTGCCAGTCATGTATGCGGCCACAGGGCGTAGGCAGGGTGGATGTAGAGGGAAGGAAGGCTGGGAAGTGTTGCAATAGTTGTATTAGTAGTAGTAGTAGTAATAGTAGTAGAAGTAGTAGTAGTAGTAGTAGTAGTAGTAGTAGTAGTAGTAGTAGTAGTAGTAGAAGAAGTGGTACCAGTGGTTATAGGTAGAGGAGGAAGAGGGGATAGATTATGGGAAAGGTGGGATGGGGTTGCAGCTGAATGGGATAGAATTTCTGTAAAATATTAAAATTGCTGTTTCCTTGCAAATCAGATTAACTGCCTCATTATCGGCCGGCCCAGGTACTCGTCCATAATGTTGATGCTCGAATAATTGGAAAACTAACACTATCTAATCGCATTATTGACTTTGCCTCCTTAACGACCTGGGTAACGGAGGGGAACAGCCTGTCCTGTTCACTCCCACGCGAGGCGATGCAACGCTATACCGTGTTTAATATTTCAACGCCTGGAAACGAGGCCGCACCTGCGTTGGGTATTTGTTTAGTTTAGGGTCCGGGAAATTGTCCTTTAAGCAGCCTCCCTTTGTTGTTTCTTGCTTTTCCTTTGAAGTAGTTTGTGTTTTCTTTTCCAGTATTCGTATGTTGTGTTTCTTTTCCCTATTTTCGGTGTGTTGTCGGGAAACTAGTGAATGTTGTGCACGTTGCGGAGAGCTAATTCGCAACATTTGAGGATGTTTGGAATGTGGTTGTGGCATATTTACCTTAAAAATATAACACTGTCTAGTTTCGTTTTGATAGGTACATTACTAATCTTTTACTAGTGTGTTGGTCGTATGTGTGTGTGTGTGTGTGTGTGTGTGTGTGTGTGTTCTCATAAAACTTTCTTCCTTCATTAGCCGTATCTTGTACAAACTCATTTTTCATTCTCAAGACGGCCAATCTTAAAAGTAACACACACACACACACACACACACACACACACACACACACACACACACACACACACACACACACACACTCAAGGCAGGGAAAGCAAATATTAGTCTCTCTCTCTCTCTCTCTCTCTCTCTCTCTCTCTCAGTCATTATTACAGACAGACAGACAGACACACAACCAAACAGACGGTCATAAGGAATAGACGCAATCCAAACAACCACTTATAACCATTCACGGAAACAAGACAGCACACACACACACACACACACACACACACACACACACACACACACACACACCTGAAAAAAAACCCTTCTTACGGCTACTCGCCCTGCCACACACCTGCCCTGCTAACCTGTACTCCAACACTACACAACAATACTATACTCGCCTGCATTTTCCACAGGTAGACGGTCTTGGCTGCGGGCTTCATGGGGTTGTCATTGATGTCGTCGATGATGATGGTGATGGTGTGGGTGGCAGCCAGCCCCCGCGCGTCGCCCACTACCACGGCCACTCGAAGCTCCGGGTACTGTTCGCGATCCACCGGGCCCACCGTCCACAGCTCCGCCCCGCCGCGCCCGCTGTCCAGGTCTGTGGCGACGAGGTTATGATGTTGCTTAGTGTAGTGTGGTAATGTGTGTGTGTGTGTGTGTGTGTGTGTGTGTGTGTTATACAAGTCTAATATTAAACGTGTTACATCGTGTTAAACATATAAGAGAAAGTAGCCGCTCGGGGGTTAGTGAAGGCCAATATTTTCCTCCTATGTCCTCGCTTAACTCATCGTTGGGGGGCGGGAGTGCCAATAACTCCACAGTAAGAGGGAGGGACGCCCCCACACCGCCCCCCACCGCTGCCCCGCCGCCGAGCTAATAACCACTGCCGCGACTCGACACCAGCGTTGCAAAGTAGTTTTCGGAGCTACGTTATAACAGGTGGCTCTTATTTGGCCCTGGACTTGTTTTCTTTAAGAGGCCTCGTGAAGTGAATTGCGGTACTTAAACATTCACTATAATAATATGTAAGTCAAGGGGAGTTGGTTCCCGTCATTGTAAAGGAAATTGAAAAAGTTGGATTTTTTTTTTTAGCAGTACTTCCAAAGCCTAAACAAACGTATTATAAACTTGCGTGAGATTTGATGAATTTACTTGTGTCCTACAATAAACAATTCACCCGCTATAGTGATACTGCAGGGAGAAAAATAAAACAATCACCATATTAAATAATTGTGAGATTTTTTTAGGGTACTCACGACATTCCATCAAAATAGCTCCTACACCCGCAACCCGTGACTCAAGTAACAACTATTATGGTTTATCAGAACATTGCAAAAACTAGTCCAATCCGAGAAAGCTACTGTACCTTGGCAACGCTGCTCGTCCGAACCAATAACCCGCCACCCTCGCATTGGCCCTCACCACCTGCTAGGCTCGGAAATGTTCCACTCGTCCGGGTTTTACGTCCCACTTGAAAAGACTCCACAAATTCATATTCTCGGCAGGGATGAAGTTTGGAGGATAACAGTCGGGTATAGGCAGGCCAGGCGCCTTGTGGTGTGTGTGTGTGTGTGTGTGTGTGTGTGTGTGTGTGCTTTAGAAGAAAGTTTGATAGAGTGAGAGAGTGAGAGAGAGAGAACACAGAGGCAGGGATTTATGGTTATGGTCAAGCAATGAGCGCAGGTGTTGCGTGAACTTACGTGAGTCGAAGGTGAGGGAGATGTGGGAGAGTACGTGGGCAGGATTGGTGGGCGCCAAGGAGAGGTTGAAGGGCGGGCCGTGACCCAGCGCCCATACGTCAGGGTCAGTGGCCGCCAGAACCCCGAGGAGGGTGGGCGGGGAGCCCTCGGCCACGTGCAGGACAGTGGGCGGCAGGAGAATCGGCGCACAGTCGTTGACATCGGTGACCGTGATGGTTAGCGTGGCCGTGGCGCTGAGCGGCGGCGATCCGCGGTCCACACCGATGATCTGAGCCAAGGCGATGGAGCCGCCCGGAGCCTCGCGGTCCAGGGCGCGCCACAGACTCACATCACCTATGTCGTTGACGGCGAGGGCGCCCCAACCCCCTGCCACATGGTAGTCCACGCCCTGCGTCCCGCCCTGAAACAGGAGTGATAAGATGGCGTGTTTAGCTGCTGCTGCTGCTACTGCTGCCTGGTGATATCATCATAATCATCAGCCATAACTAGTCCACTGTCAGACAGAGAATTTTCCCAGTATCCCCCACACCTCTCTGCCTGATATTAATGCATCCTTCTCTGGCTATGAATCTAAATTACTCTCTTCACCTTGTCTTCTGTCTGCCCTGACTTGTATGCAGTCTCGAGGTTCCTTTTATGATATTACCTTTGCAAGTCCATTTCAAATGCTTAATCGCCTGGTGATATGATAGCGTGAAGGGAACAATATCATGTCCAATCCTATATCGGTACAGTGACTTTTCTCCCCAAAAAAGGAGGAAGCTTAAGGACGAAAAAACGAGGAAACAAAATATCCCGCAATGGCGCTGCCCACGCGAATAGTGTTAGTCGAAGTGTTCAAAATAAAGAGGTCAGAATTATCTGGAGAGGTGTCTTGATACTCCCTCCTTGAAAGTGTTTAATTCATAGACAGAAGGAAATAAAGACATAGGAAGGCTGCTCCAAAATTTACCAGCGAGAGGTATGCAAGAATGAAGATGCTGTTTAACTATTCCATAAGAGATTTGGACAGTATCTGGATGACCGAGAATGGAAAGTCGTGTGGAGCGGGGCCCGGAAGAGGGAAGCCATGTAGTTAACAGGCTCAGAAGAACAAATTGCAAGCAAATATCGATATGTCGATATGGGATAGAAAGAAAGGCAATATTATGGAGGAGTTTAAGAGATAGAAGACTCGACTAGCGTATTCCTCTGTTGCTTCAGCTCGGTAACATGCCGACAGAGACATGACATGTGTATCACTCTTCTGCTCCACCCTTATCACTTGCTGACAGAGACGATGCAATATTAAGTCCTCCCTTGAAACGTACAGCGCCAGGATGCATGTTTCTCTACTGATGCTGCCTAGATGATGACGTGCTGAGAAAGGGTACAATGTCAAGTGTCGAACTGATGCATGTTGGTTCTTGTTTTCTGCTTTTTCTTACTCTTACTCTGCCATGGTCCTGTCATGCGACGTCCTCAGGTCACAGTCGCTAACAAGGGACAATCTAACAAGAATCGTCTCCTTTACCTTCTTGTAGCCGAAACACCACTACTCGCTGTTTGTCCTGTGAACCCCTCGCTACACAAAACCGAACAGTAGGGTGAGATTCGATACATAGGTTAGGACCCGATATTGTATAGCACTGGTTATTGAAATGAACAATCATATTTATTTAACACGTTCATCAATCTCACTGGGAACAAACAGCGATATTGTACTGCTCGATGCGCCGCTGGAAAAAAAATATATACCATAGACATTACCAAAAATTGAATTCGCATTGTAAAAGTAAGAATAGTGTTTTTTTCTGAAAGATGCAGCGATGTCTTAGTAAACAGATAGATAGATAGTTAGATAGAAACACAGTCAGGTAAATAGATAGAGAGTTAGATAGAAAGACAGACAGGTAGATATTAAGATCCCTTAAACTCAGCCATAAGTGAGATCCGTTAAAAGATAAACCCAAACTCGCAACACTTTAATGATTTGATAATACTACTTCGATACATTTTCATTTTCCTCGCATCAGCTTTACTTCGGCGAGAAATCCGGCGACGTTCACCCATTACAAGTTCTGGACCCCCGCCGCCGCCTCCTCAGTCTTACTTTTACTCCCCATTTTGAAGCCTCGCGCCACGTCTCTCGCTGATGACAAACTCCCGTCCAATCGCCCGCCCGCTCCTTCCTGCCGTTAATATTTTCATCAGCACCACGGCGAGTTATTATTATACCAGAGGCAGAGCGAGGCGAGGCGCGCAACTTGAGAGGTTCCTAACTTTATCATTCTTCTCGTGTGTGACTGGTTAAAGTGCGAGAGTATTTTATTTTTACTTAGTTCTCTCTCTCTCTCTCTCTCTCTCTCTCTCTCTCTCTCTCTCTCTCTCTCTCTCTCTCTCTCTCTCTCTCTCTCTCTCTCTCTCTCTCTCTCTCTCTCTCTCTCTCTCTCTCTCTCTCTCTCTCTCTCTCTCTCTCTCTCGAGTCCGCCATTCATCTCACTTAATGTTTGTTCGCTTATACAAGTTTCCCAATCTACTCTCACGCCTTCGCCTATAATCCAGCCACCTTCTCCTCCTTCTCCTCCTCCTCCTCCTCTTCCTCTTCCTTCACCTCTTCCTCCTCCTCTTCCGACTACTACTACTACTATTTGACACCACGTAGCTTCTTCACACCATGGGTCCCGTTTTGCGAATAAGATCAGCCTCTAAGGCGCTCACTCTCCCCACGCTTCGGTGCTTCGGAGCGCTGTGACGGAGGAAGTGTAGGAGAGGGTCGGGTCATCTTTCCACACAACACCTACTACTTCTGATTTTTTAAACGTTGTATCGGTCTTTAATAACAGTGCTGTCGCCGATTTGTCTTGTTTCACCCGTTTTTTTAGGCGTGGTTAGTTGGTTTTGTTAATTTGTTTCATATTACTTTTTACGAGTGAGTGTAATATGTCGACTTAACTTTGTGAAAATCCAACATTTCTAAGGAATTAAAGAGCCAAACTAGCCACAAAAACGGTTAACAAATACTAATACGACGTTTAAAAAAAATCCAGCGATAATCTATGCCCGCTACCTAGAAATATGTCAGATAACAGAAAATAGGTCGCAAAGAGACCGCTCATCCGTTTTTAATTACAGTTCATTTTTGGCCACCTCTTCTGATTCTTTTATGGGAGCAGCGATTAGCCGGCTTATTTTTATTATTGTGTTTTTTTTGTGCCCTTGAGCTGCCTCCTTTGTTGTAAAAAAAAACTAAAAAAACTCTAAGGTCACCCGGGACTAATTCTCATTGTTTCGTGTAGTGAGCAGCCAACCTTCACGAGACATTTGTTACATCATCACCTCATGTTACAAGTAATGAGAGTTTAGTAATCAATCTCATGGAAAAAAAAATAACCGCTGCTCTCACAGACTTGAAAAGGTAATTGATGGAACTCAATTCCCTTCAATAATGCGCAATACGGCCTAATCCTGTTTGGCGGCGCTTGTGATTACGGTACAGTACAAGCAGACCGGAAGCGCAGAGTCAGGTATCTCTCTCTCTCTCTCTCTCTCTCTCTCTCTCTCTCTCTCTCTCTCTCTCTCTCTCTCTCTCTTGATTTAATTACTTATCTAATTACATACCTACTCATCGACTTACCTACCTACCTACCTACCTACCTAATAAACTACCTACTAATAGACCAACCAACTAACCGACCTACTTACCTACTTAACAAACTCCCTGCCTGCCTACCTGCCTACCTACCTGCCCGCCAACCTATTCATCTTTCCCTCACCTTCACCTCGGCAGCCCCGTGATCCATAACGAAAGCCCCACAAACTTCCGCCTCCCCGCTGCCTTTTTCATCCTCTCATAAAATTCATGGCCCCTCCTTTCCACTTGATGTATGAGCGTGACGATGGATTTACGGGGAAACAAGAGGGCGATTGTGTGGCGAGGGGCAGCGTGGTAGGGGGGGGGGCGGGGGCGAAGGAGGAGGAGGAGGAGGAGGAGGAGATAAAACAGAATTGGGATAGGATATTTTAACAGAAAGGATGTGATGGGAACAGGAACAGAAAGAGGAGGAGGAGGAAGAGGAGGAGGAGGAGGAGGAGGAGGAGGAGGAGGAGGAGGAGAAGAGAGAAAACAAGAATGAGAGGAAATTTTAAGAGAAAGTGATAGGAACAGGAACAGAAAGGGTAGGAGGAAGAGGAAGAAGAGGAGAAGAGGGCAGCAGTAGGAGAAGGAGTAAGAGGAGGAGAAGGAAGAGGAGGAGGAGGAGGAGATGGAGAAGGAGGAAGAGGATGAGAAAGGAGGAGGACGAGGAAGAGAGAAACAATTTGCCGAGGAAAATGAAGAAGAACAAGAGAAAGAATTAGAGAGGATAGAGATTGGAACAGTTGAAGAACGTAAAGGAGAATTAAAAGAGAAAGAATAGGGAGAGAGAGAGGGGGACGGAGGAAGACTACGATGACGAAGACGACGACGTGAAGGAGTACGACGAGGAGGAGGAGAAGGTGAAGGAGGAAGAGAAGTAGGAAAAAGAGGAGGAGATGGTGGAGGAGGAGGAGGAGGATACACAGAAAGAAAATGCTAATATAATTTGGGAGCGAAGAGGAGGAAAAAAATAGAGAAATCAGAGACTTGAAAAATAAAACAAAATAGAATAAGGAAGTGAAGAGCAGAAAAAAAAATGGTTTAGTAGCAAAGAGAGAAGGAGGAGGAGGTGAAAGAATGGAGAGGAGGCGTAGGAGGAAGAAGAAGAAGGAGGAAGAGCAAGAGGAGCTGGAAGAAGAGGTGGAGGAGGAGGAGGAGGAGGAGGAGGAGGAGGAGTTTGAGGAAACATGGAAATGCAGGCAACAGAAAGGCTCATTACGAGGTTGCCCGCTCTGGTGATTTAATCTGCTGGACAGTCACTTGGTGCCCACAGAGCAGATGAAAGCACTTCGGTATTCAATTTTCTCCTGTCGCAAATTTTCAAAGGAGTTGATGGTATTTGCATTTACTACTTCTGAGGGAAGATTATTCCAATGGCGGATGACTCGGTCTGAGAAGAAACTCCGGCCACTATCTGTATTACACCGCCTCGCTTGAATATGTAGACCGTTGTTTTTAGTTCTTAAGTTAGACTGTAGATAAAAAAAACTTGGAATGGTTGACATTACTGAAGCTCTTCAGGTACTTGAACACCTGTGTCATATCTCCTCGTAAGCGTCTCTTTTCCAGCGTAAAGAGATTGAGTCGCTTGAGTCGTTCTTCATATGGCTGAGCCCTCACTGGTGGAGTAATTTTCGTAGCACGTCGCTGAACTCGCTCTAATAATTCTATGTCCTTCCTGTAGCTAGGTGACCAAAACTGTACCGCATACTCAAGGCGAGGTCTTACCATCGAGTTATACAAGGACAACATTACTTCCGGCGTCTTATACTCGAAGTTCCTCGATATGAGCCCGAGCGTGGTGTTGGCTTTGTTATATGCTTTTTACAGTGCTTTGTATGTTTCAGATCACTGCTGATGGTGACTCCAAAATCCAATTGAGGAGGGGGAGGAGGAGGAGGAGGAAGAGGAGGAGGAAGCAGAGGAGGAGGAGGAGGAGGAGGAGGAGAAGGAGGAGGAGGAGGAGGAGGAGGAGGAGGAAAAATAATTCAAGGACGCAGAATTTAATAGAGGAAGAGGATCGATGAAAAGGAGGAAGAGGCGGAAAATGAGATAAATGAGAGAGAGAGAGAGAGAGAGAGAGAGAGAGAGAGAGAGAGAGAGAGAGAGAGAGAGAGAGAGAGAGAGAGAGAGAGAGAGAGAGAGAGAGAGAGAGAGAGAGCATCATAATTCCTTGGAAAATATCATGGTTCAAGTGAATTAACTGACCTCATTTTTCCCTTGCCCGCGTCTCGTACCTAACGGGGCTTCATGAGTTAGCCAGATTTCCCTCCTTTGCCCGCACAATCTCTCCTCTCACGGCTGAAAATCTAATTCATATCCAAATTTCTTCACTTAGATACGGTTTTACTTATGTTTCAAGGGATGGTTAATATAGTAGAAGTTTGGTTACCGAAGAGAAGGTTTAGTTAGATAAGTTTAAGGTAGATAATAAAGAAAAGATAAATTTGTTCACATCTTTATACGCGTCGGACCATATTTGTATAGGTACTGTGAAAGGAAATGGGATATCTTTGTCTTTACAGTGAAGGATGCAGACCAAAAGAAAACGTAAATAGGGCAATAGTCCAAGCATTACTGCTCTTACAACAAAAGATCAGGAAGTGAAAAAGATGGTCAGTTTAGGTTGCAAAGGCGTGTAAATTCTCCCTTGTGAAATTCGTTGTTTTATATTCGCCATCACGCTGACTGGCTGGGCTATGGTAGAGAGAAAGTTGAAGACGTAAGGAGTACGTACGGACAAAGGAAAGCAATCCCAAAGAATGACGGAGGATAAGATGAAAGAATAAAGATACTGGTTAATCCTTGCATTAGGAAATTGAAAGTTGGACAGCATAGGAATAAGCTAGAGTAGGAGGTCTAAGGAAGGCGGGAAGCATGCAGTTAGTAAGTTCAGCGGAGCAGTTATTCGCAAAACGATAAAAGATAGCTAGGTAAGCAACACTTCGGCGTTTTCAAATTAGTTAAAGACACTCAGAAAAAGGAGGGAAATTGATGAGGAAGTGCACCCAGGCTCTGCTGAGAACTATACTGATTAGATAACTAGATAGATTTGGATGTGTGTTTAAGAAGATGGCGCCACTATAAACACTTGCCTGCGCCATGACGGGCTGGAGCCGAACACCATCCAGGCCCCTCAAGCAAGCCTACCGGCGCTATAGGCGTAGACGTAAAAAGAAAAAAAAATGTTCACGTTTCCATGCGTAGTCTCTAACGTTTCATTGCGTAGTCCGGAAGAGATCTGGACTGTCTATATATTAGGCTAAATAGGAATACTTTGAACTGCTTGGAAAAGTTAAAGAATATTTAACTATTCGAGAAAATGTGGAACAACATATGAAAGCTGCAGGGAATCTTTTGTCCTACATATAGCAGCTCAAGAGGAGCGTTCATGTACTATCTGCTCTCCCCAGCCATGAATATATCTGAACCTAATAACTGAATGAGAATTGAAAACTAATTTAGATAGATTTGGATAAAAAAGGATAGTTCGCAGGCTTACGAAATGATGCTGTCCAATTCTGCTTCATATTACCTACGCCATTTATTAAATTATTGCCTCGTTCATATATTTGTTAATTCTCCTCGCTTCAGTGTTCACTTTTTGGAATTATTCATAGGTATTTCTGGTGGAGCGGAGAATACTTTGTTCCTGATGAATTTTATCGTGCATTCAGATCACATCGGGCTTGCAGTGAGCCGTAAAAAAGTTGTCTCGTCAAAGATTAATTATTTCTGGCGATTCATAATTTATAAGTGAAATAATGAGATTAACTGTGAACTTTACGCAATAGGACAAGCATTGCGTACTCTTTTCAAACTCCTTT
Organism: Eriocheir sinensis; assembly: GCF_024679095.1. Taxonomy (NCBI): domain Eukaryota; kingdom Metazoa; phylum Arthropoda; class Malacostraca; order Decapoda; family Varunidae; genus Eriocheir; species Eriocheir sinensis. The sequence continues at coordinate 12,087,702 of NC_066549.1, read as the reverse complement.
GAAAGTATGTTTTAAAGGCATATTTGTCGGTAACAGTTTATTTTGACTTATTTATTTGTTGGTGTCAGTTTACTTATTGCTCTCAGTAATTGGTGGCAGTATGAGGAGAACACTAAAGAAGATGGTCCACGTTTGATGCATTGCCCGCCTGTAGCCCGGCCTTTGAATTGCCAAGATGTAAAGTCTGATGGAGCGGGCCTATCCAGCCCTCCGCGCCTCCATATCCTTCACTGGTCCAAAACACGGCTCTAAGTAAAGCTCTTCGTCTCATGAGCTCTCCTCCTCCTGCTGATAGTCTTCTGCCTCTTAAATTCCGACGCGATGTTGCCTCTCTTTCTATCTTCTATCGATATTTCCACGCTGACTGCTCTTCTGAACTTGCTAACTGCATGCCTCCCCCCCTCCCGCGGCCCCACTGTACACGACTTTCTACTCATGCTCATCCCTATACTGTCCAAACCCCTTATGCAAGAGTTAACCAGCATCTTCACTCTTTCATCCCTCACGCTGGTAAACTCTGGAACAATCTTCCCTCATCTGTATTTCCTCCTGCCTACGACTTGAACTCTTTCAAGAGAAGGGTATCAGGACACCTCTCCTTCCAAAATTGACCTCTCTTTCGGCCACCTCTTCTGATTCTTTTTTAGGAGCAGCGAGTAGCGGGCTTTTTTTTTATTATTGTTTCCTTTTTTGTGTGCCCTTGAGCTGCCTCCTTTGTTGTAAAAAACAAACAAAAAAGTAGGTATGATTATTTCGGGTTCTATTTTTCGGGGTTATTTTAGTTTTTGTCAAGTGTTTGTTTCCTGGGAAGCATTTACACCATTTAAATTAATGTAAAGTAGTATTATATCAGTCTCTATTCTTATCGGTTACTTAAATTTTTGTTCATCATTAATAGGACGCCTTCTCATCATTCACCTTTTAAGTTAATGTAAAGTATTGTTATTTCAACGTCTATTTTTATCAATTATATAAGTTTTGTTCATCATTACTTGGAAACCGTTACATCATCCACCGTCTAACTTCCTTCACATCATCCTTCGACTGACTTCCTTCACATCATCCTTCGTCTGACTTCCTTCACATCATCCTTCGTCTGACTTCCTTCACATCATCCTTCGTCTGACTTCCTTCACATCATCCTTCGTCTGACTTCCTTCACATCATCCTTCGTCTGACTTCCTTCACATCATCCTTCGTCTGACTTCCTTCACATCATCCTTCGTCTGACTTCCTTCACATCATCCTTCGTCTGACTTCCTTCACATCATCCTTCGTCTGACTTCCTTCACATCATCCTTCGTCTGACTTCCTTCACATCATCCTTCGTCTGACTTCCTTCACATCATCCTTCGTCTGACTTCCTTCACATCATCCTTCGTCTGACTTCCTTCACATCATCCTTCGACTGACTTCCTTCACATCATCCTTCGTCTGACTTCCTTCACATCATCCTTCGTCTGACTTCCTTCACATCATCCTTCGTCTGACTTCCTTCACATCATCCTTCGTCTGACTTCCTTCACATCATCCTTCGTCTGACTTCCTTCTCCTTGTTTTTTCGTGCAAGTCTCCGAACAGCCTCTCGACCTCTAAGTGGGGTGCCGGATGGAGGCACGCTGGCCCGGCTGCCGCAATATGTGCAGGCCTTTTCAATAGCCCGAAACACTCCATTAACCTTGCAGTGAAGCCGTCGCTCTTAAAGCCCTTCCTCGATAGATTTATGAGTGGTGGTGAAAGGTGGTATCAGTATTTTTCCCCGAGAGAGAGAGGAGAGTTTTTCCAAGTGTATGAACATAGTGCGCTATTTTTTTTATTTACCGTCGATTCTCACAACAACTACACGCCAAAGAGTCCGTCGAAGGCTTAAAACTGTTGCGTATGATGACTGTGTCTTATCTATCGTTTTGTTTTGCTCGGGTACGCGGTACACACTCACACACACACGCACACGCACACGCGCACACACACACACACACACACACACACACACACACACACACACACACACACACACATATTAAAACATATATGGACACACACACACACACACACACACACATATATATATATATATATATATATATATATATATATATATATATATAAATATATATATATAAATATATATATAAACACACACACACACACACACACACACACACACACACACACACACACACACACACACACACACACACACACACACATATATACACACAGACACCCACCCACACCCACACCCGAACATACGCGCGCGCAAGCAAAGTTACTCATGTTTTCCATCCAGGATTTAAAACATAATTTTATTTTCAAATGCTTCCCAGCTGTTTCTCAGGACCGTCAACACCAGGAAAGTTTGTATGGGAACTCAGCTTTGACATATCGAAGGTGTTAATGAGGCTCGTAAAAGGATCTCCGCCTGTCAGATTAAAGCTGCAGTCTGATGGGAGCTGGAATGGGTTTTCTGTGCTTTGTATCTATTCGTGGTATTTTGGGAGTTCCTCAAAGTCATTTGTGGACATCACAAGAGAACTATTAATTAATTAAACTTTGCTCCATTAACACTCGGGTCCATCCAAAAGTAAGTCATTCTGTAGTGCTCAATATTCTATAAACGATCTCACCCATACGCGTTTCCTTGTCTTTTTTTTGCTCTCCAGTGAGTGCAATAATAAGTAAAACAAAGAGGCCATTGTAGCAATCTCCGCACCCACCGACATCTTGAGAACAACCCTGAGGTGTGGACAGGAAACATTATTTCCCGAGGGTATCCAAATGTATCCCAGTGGTTTCCCGAAACACTTGGGAAACGTCTGGGATGCAATGTCGTCACAAAGATTTATGGTGTGGACGGGCCTAAAATACTGATACGAAAATAAATACTATAATACGAATTTTAATACATATGCTAATACTAATGAAAAAGTAACACCATGATTCTTGTTAATATTTTGTAAAGCTTCGGGATTAAAAACACTTTCTCTGAGCCCTTCATTCCCATCACACCACACCACAACACTTGAGAGACACACCACCACCACCACCACAGTCGCCGCCGCCTCCGCCGCCGCCACCTATCTTAATCTCTCCGCGGCCATCCTTCTCCTCGCCCCTGCATTGAATTCTTTTTCCCGGCCCTTTCCAGATCCCTCCCACTCGTTCATTTTACTTTTCCACGGATCCTCACTACATTTTTCTCGCTCGCCTTGACGCTACCGCCGGCAGCCTCCCTTGTGTTCCTTCCAAACCTTCGTGACACACATTCTTTGCTCGTGACCTCAGGAAGGTCACGTGGTCTTAAAAGCTCCAAGCTACAACCTCAAAACAGTGACTATAAAAACCAATGTAAAAAAGCAAAAAACAAAAAAACAAAAAAACAAAAAACAAAACAAAACAAAAACAAAAAACGTCACAACAAAGAAAAATATACTTACAATAGTAATGAAAAGAAGAATCATTACAACAGGAACATTACTACTTCTACTACTACTACTACTACTACTACTACTACTACTAACACTACTACTACTACTATTACTACTACTACTACTACTACTAACACTACTACTACTACTACTACTACTGCACGAGTAGCATTATTTAAAGAGTATACATTCATTTCTATAATTTGATTAAGTGAAAAAAAAAAACTTAAAAAATAACATATACATTAATTTTTGTAATTAGATTAAGTGAAAAGAAAACTAAAAAAATAACACGTGCGTTTTGTGGCGAGAGTGTGTCGAGGGTAATATGTGTGGAGGGATGTTGGGGGAGAGGCGGTTCATGGATGGGGCTCGGTGGAGGTTCGCGAGGCCTTCAGGCGTGGCAGGAGCGGCCGAGTTAACCAGAAAAGTGAAATGTATGTGTTCGTTACTCATACGTTACGCACACACACACACACACACACACACACACACACACACACATACATACATACACACACACACACGTATTCATACACTCACCCACGCAGATCCAAAAATACCATTTCATAGTTTCGTCAGCCGCATTAGCAGATTGGGAGTTGTATAAAAATAAATGTAAAAAGGGAAAGCGGATATGGATTTAAGATCAGCGGGTGCAGCCAAGATTGCTGTCTTTAATAGTCATATATTTTTTTTACTTGCAGCGACTTTTTTGAGCATTACTCCCACGGCCCATTTTGAAGCGTCTTGCGGGTATTAAGATAGGTGTGCCTCCCGCCGACAGGTATTTGCTTAGTCAGTGAGGAAGAGGCGACCCAAGGCGGTTAAGTAGGAGGAGCGTCTCTTACTACACTACTCTACAATGTCTAATAATACGTATTTGTTTTATGAGTACTCGCTGTCGTTATTAATAATGTACATGATCCTGCACCTACCACTCACAGATTTCAGGTCACACCTCAAGACCCTCCCATAAGTTAATTCAGTGTATTTATGTCACACAACACAGGAAACTACATATACATTATACCCATTTTGTACGGTAAAAAGAGGCACACCAATGGCATGGTCAAAATTGATTTTTCTTATCTTTAGCCACTTATATACCTGTCATCCCTATGCTTTTTATGTTGATAATGCAGCAGTTAGCCAGTGTTTTTACTTCTGTAATCTATCCACTGTGAAGTAATATAGCTCTGCATGCAGCTATTTCACTCATGACATGTCGAACTCTTAAAAGGTATCTTCAGAAATGTTAGTCTTTGATCTGTTATCCAGAATGTTCTTTGTGGGGAGCAAGATACAGCACTCTTGTTTTGTTTCTCGTTTCGTTGTTGTTTTCTTGGTGTAAAATTGCTGACACAATCAATCACAATTCTTTCCTGCTGCCACACCCGATTGCACTCACCACTCGTCTTGTTCACACTTCCAGTCACTCTTTTTTTTTTATTTTAACGTCACGGCCTATTGGGCCGTTAGGCTTTTTCACTGGTGGGGCCTGATAGTCGGCCCAGCCCGTTGTGGCGCAGGCGAATGTTTATAGTGGCGCCATCTTGTTTTGGCTCATACTACCCCCTGGAGCTCATCTTTGTCCGGGTTCAGGGCAGCATGTGGGTAGTCTTAGGCCACTCGGCGGGGACTGAAAAATCCCAGCTGCATGGCGGCAAGGATTTGAACATGCATCCCTCCTGGATCTCTCGCGGCGCCGGCACGCTAACCACTCAGCCACCGCCTCCCCATGTCTCGGTCGTGTTGTTCAGTTTGCCCCCTTGCCAGAATTGCTGGGTGACAAACTCGCCACCGCGGCAGCCGAGCACACAGCGCGCGTCAGCCCGTAAAGTGGGTGCTGCGGCGGCTGAACACCCAAGGGAGTCAGCGTATAAACACAATACCGCAATTTATTCATGGCGCACCGAAGACAAAGCAAAAACATTTTACGAATACACAACATTTTGCATACTCTCTCCGCGCAGAAAAGATAATGTGAAAACAAAAACGTAGAAAAATAACAGTTTACTTTGTTAAAAAAATCGTTCTTTATTTTGTTCCTGTATGCGTAAAATTAAGGATTTTGTTATTTTCCAGAATATAACGTAACGTCTATGTCACACACACACACACACACACACACACACACACACACACACACACACACACTAAAAGGAAGCAATAGTTGTAGTGCAACAATGTTTTGAAGGCTGTACGATTAAGCTGCTGTTTGTGTGTTCACCGGCACTATAGGTGATAATCAATTTCCAATACATATGTTGCCTTGTATTGCAACATTTCAGAGCTCAAACTGCGTAAGGGACGGTGTTCACTCAAGGCCTGTCATGGTTCACGAGGAATGAATCAGAACCACCCTCACAACGATGCATTTGGTATGCGAGATAAGCCATTGATGTCCGAATCATCTCGAACGAGCGTGTTATTGCTTCAACAAGAAAACATTTTTCGTTTCGCAGCAACAAAGCTGCTCGGGGGACGTAGGCGGGTGAGGACACACACACACACACACACACGTCAAGTCTCACAATGCAATACGAGCCAACAAAAGGCCAGAAGACGCGTCCCTTTATTCAACCAAATTTGAAGGAGACAAAACACTTTGTGACCCAAGGACACTCCGGCAGACCCGCGACGACGATGAAAATTGGTAACCGGCCAAACTCTTGCCAAGGACGAAGAAAGCAGGAAAGGAGGAAAGGAAGGAAGGAAGAGGGAGTAAGGGAAGAAAGGTGGAGAAAGGGGAAGAAAGGAAAAAATAAAGGGGAGATGAAAGAGGGAAGAAAGAAACGAAGGAACTTAAAAGAGGTTAAGGAATAAAACATGAATAAAACAAGGGACCTATAAAGGACAGTGGATGCAAGATAGATCGGTGATTACTTCGGTGGGAAAGGTGGAAATATGAATTCAAAGTAGGAGGTAAGCTAATAACATGAAGAGAGGAAAAATAGAATGAAAAATAAAGAAGTAGGTTGATTGGTTTGTAGGAAGGCTGCAAGGAAGGAATGCAGGTTTATATGTAGCTGCCGATGTAGGTTGGAATGAATTAATGACTGATGAGGAAAGAAAGGAAAGAAGAAAGGAAGGAAGGAAGGGAAAAAATGAATGAATGAAGGAATGAAGGAAGGAAAGAAGCTCGTAGGTAGGAAGCAAGAAAAGAAACAATGAAGAGAGGAAGGAAAGAAAGTAAGTAGAAGTTAGGTCAATAAGAAGGATGAAAGGGATGATAGTACGCACGAGTAGTTGAGTAGGAAGATAGGCAGGAGGAGGCTGAAGCTCGGCGGAACACGGGCTTAGTAAGGCAACGCAGATCAGGAGTCGTATCGTTATGCAAACAAGTTAAAGTAAATGTGCACACAGCAAAACATAGATAAAAATTCGGTATGTTACATATTATAATATTCTAGTATATTTAGTCTTGTATAAATAGCGACCCCACCCCTCACAAAAAGTTCGCCTCTTGGATGATTGTTCATGTATTATGTATATATTTCCGGATGTCTTCGCGTACCGTTGATGCAAGATACGACAACGGTAACACAAATGACGGAAACTTAGGACTAAGGCCCCTGTTATACAACCCTCTATTATTCACTCGGACATACACACAAAATTATCATATGATGCTATTAATGGGGTTTGAAATTTAGCTCATACGGTCTGCATAAATAACAGGTACGATGTAAACCCACACAGTGGTGCCACATCTACCAAAACACGCCAGTCACTGTACTGGCTATCAGCGGTGGCGAGTGTATAGAGGAAGTAAGAAAGGAAAGAAGGAATGAGGGCGGGAAAGATGGAGGGAAGGAAATAATATTGGTAGGTAGGTAGGTAGGATAGGAGGAAGGGAGGAAGGAAGTAACAATATAAAGAGGGAAGACAAAGAAAATCAGGAAGGAATGGATGCAGGCAGGGAGGAGAGACAATGGAGGAGCTGAGACAAGATAGGATCCGGTGGAGGAAAGTTATAAGTGGCTACCATTCGGGAACACTGACACTCCCGTCGTGTTTGTGTGTGTGTGTGTGTGTGTGTGTGTGTGTGTGTGTGTGTGTGTGTGTGTGTGTGTAATAGACAGATAGACAGGTGGATAGACATATAGATAGATAGATAAAGAGAGGATGAGAGTAAATGACGGACACACAAAGGAGAAAAAAAATCATTATAATTAAAAGGAAAAAAAATCATGAAACCGTACCGGAGGGTGAATCTAACAATGCATAAATAAAAAAAATTAAATAAAAGTAAGATCTTGAAGCTGATACAATCAAATACGGTATGTTGCTTGATGATGCATCCTTCCTGGTAGGGCTCAAAAGAAATTCAAGTGGAGAGAGAGGGAGAGATAGAGAGGGAGGAAAAACAAAGAGGAAAACAATTTGGTGGGGAGTGTACCGATAAAGGGCTGAGTAATGAATGCACTAGTTACCCGTGTAGGCGCTGTAATGCACAAACGTCGGAGCTTTGCCGTGGAAGGTGGAACAACATGCTACAGCCTTTGAGAGGGCAGGCAAAAGGGGGAGCAGTTTTAGCATAACACACGCATGAAAGTCTTAATTAATAGCGTTTACTCTCGAATATTGAACATGCTGAGAACCTGAAAAAAAAAAAAATATAAATTCTTACTCAAGTTTTCAAAGGATTCGTTTTTGAAGTAAAGAATTTGCGGAGCGTGTAAGATGAGCGAGAGGAATATGTTTTTTTCTTATTGGACTTCGAGACAAGTATAAAATTTCATGAGGTAAAAGTTGGGCCGGTGCTAGCGACACTTTCTTCACGTATTGTGCTGCGTGCATGTAACCGGAGCTCGTGGCGGTAAGGTTAAATTATTATTATTATTATTATTATTATTATTATTATTATTATTATTATTATTATTATTATTATTATTATTATTATTATTATTATTATTATTATTATTATTATTATTATCATTGTTATTATTATTATCATTATTATTATTATTATTATTATTATTATTATTATTATTATTATTATTATTATTATTATTATTATTATTATTATTATTATTATTATTATTATTATTATTATTATTATTATTATTATTATTCTATCATCGGTACTATTTTCATTAATATTTTTATTATTAGATAGATCGAGACTGAAATAAAGAGATAGAGAGAGGGAATAATCGCTGTAATGAATTATTTATACGCCTGTTATACTGTTGATCGTTTAGTGAGCGGAACGATAGGGCCATTTAGTTTGCATATGTGCATAAAATAAGTTTAATAGGTACAACAAGTAATATTAGACACCGCCCATCTCACTCCGTCAAGCACCCCGTTTAGTAGTAAAATTATATACGGCATAATCCCAGAACCTTATAGATGGAACTGAGAAAATGTAATAGTAGTAGTAATCAGACTTTCAATTCCACCTTCATTCGTCCAGGTGATGCCTGACGCTAGGGGGACGGGGTGAAAAATCTGATGCCTCTTTTTTTTATAGCTGTTAAAATTCAGGGAAGAGATTTACTGATATTTTTTAAGTCCGTCTGTCTGTGTGTGTGTGTGTGTGTGTGTGTGTGTGTGTGTGTGTGTGTGTGTGTGTGTGTTGCCCTCTACCTGCTCCGCATATATATCTGAGCACCATTTAATTCTCTTTCTTTATCTGTTACCTAGTGATTTTCTCTCTCTCTCTCTCTCTCTCTCTCTCTCTCTCTCTCTCTCTCTCTCTCTCTCTCTCTCTCTCTCTCTCTCTCTCTCTCTCTCTCTCTCTCTCTCTCTCTCTCTCTCTCTCTCTCAAAGGAAAGGTGAAGCACCAGTGTCCCGAAAAGCACTTAGTTGAATGAGAGAGAGAGAGAGAGAGAGAGAGAGAGAGAGAGAGAGAGAGAGAGAGAGAGAGAGAGAGAGAGAGAGAGAGAGAGAGAGAGAGAGAGAGAGAGAGAGAGAGAGAGAGAGAGAGAGAGAGAGAGAGAGAGAGAGAGAGAGAGAGGAGTAGGCCTCTCGAACTATATTGAATATATAGTTTGCAATAAAATCTTTGTCTGTCTGTCTTTCTGCTTGTCTGTGTTTTCTGCTTGTCAGTCTGTTTTTTTCTGCTTGTCTGTCTGTCTTTCTGCTTGTCTGTGTTTTCTTCTTGTCAGTCTGCTTTTTTTCTGCTTGTCTGTCTGTGTTTCTGCTTGTCTGTCTGTGTTTCTGCTTGTCTGTCTGTGTTTCTGCTTGTCTGTCTGTGTTTCTGCTTGTCTGTCTGTGTTTCTGCTTGTCTGTCTGTGTTTCTGTTTGTCTGTCTGTGTTTCTGCTTGTCTGTCTGTGTTTCTGCTTGTCTGTCTGTGTTTCTGCTTGTCTGTCTGTGTTTCTGTTTGTCTGTCTGTGTTTCTGCTTGTCTGTCTGTGTTTCTGCTTGTCTGTGTCTCTCCCGTTGTTTATCTTTTTCTCCCATCATCTCTGTCTTCCTGTGTCTGTCTTTTTCTTCTTATCCGTGCTTATCTGCCTGTCTGTTCGTATGTTTCTCCGCTTGTATGTTTGCCTTTCCACTTGTCTCTCTGCCTTTCTGTTTGTCTGTCTGTGTATGTATTGCGAGGGTACACAAGGATATATGACCTCAATAAACTAGGCGGCCTACACATGGTTGTTTCTGAACTCTTGTTATTCACCAACTTCTCCTCCCGTCCATAAATCGACGTAACTTATGACAACTTGATAGGATTTCCCGCCCTCCTGTTTTTTTGTTTTTTGAGCTGCTGTCCCTCCCGTTTATCTGTCTGTCTGTCTGTCTGTCTCCATGTTTGTCTAGGTTTGTCGTGTTCGCATCAACTTCATATTTGCTCAATTTGTTCCACTCAGCCTGAAGTCTTCCTTTACTTGAAGTTATTCAATTTATACCCATTACCAGGTGGTCTAATATCTATTTTTGGATATGTGGGTTTTATATATATCGCGGTAATAAAGCTCCTTAATCAACATCAAATCAAATAAATCGTTTCAGTCTAAGTCTTTCCAGGGAATATACATTTAGCTTCTTTTGTCTTTCCTTGTTCGGCAAGTTTTTATGCTCGTGGATCATTATAATTAACCCAGTTTCTCTGTACTGAATCGAGACAATTTATACCCTTTCTGTGTAATTACGTTACCAAATTTGTACAACATAAACAAGTTGTGGTCTAACATGCACCATAAACAATTTTAGGATACCTTCAACTACTCCTAGAAATTTCCCCCACATAAAAAAAAATCTAAATCTAAAATCTGATGGTACGGCTCCTATCGGTAACGTAATGACTTGTGTCGGGGCCCGAAGCTCACAGGCACACTCAAATTCCTTTCGCATTCAAATTTTTTGGTTATTGTATATAATTTTTTTGAAGTTTTTCTCTCTCTCTCTCTCTCTCTCTCTCTCTCTCTCTCTCTCTCTCTCTCTCTCTCTCTCTCTCTCTCTCTCTCTCTCTCTCTCTCTCTCTCTCTCTCCCCCCCCCCCCCCTGTCATTCAGGTAAGTGCCTCGGCCCACCATTGCCTCTTCCTCCTACCCCCGTTTCTCCTCACACCTCCTCCTCCTCCTCCTCCACCTCCTCCTCCTCCTCCTCGTCCTCCTCCTCCTCCTGCTTCTGCTCGTCGAAGTGGCTGTGGTGGGGCTCCGATCAGGACGAGGAGCAACGTGGGTGAACGCTTCTGACGTCCGGGGCGCCTCATGTCACTCTTGGTCCGGATTGAAAAGGAATAGGAAGCCGCTAGGGGAGTGGAAGGGGGAGAGGGTGGAGGGGGAGGGATAGGTAGAGAGATAGAAATATGTCGGAAAGGAAAACAGGAAGCCGACACGATGCGAGGAGTATTGAGGTCTGAGGTCAAGGAGATCATGAGGCCTGTGGAGGGGATCTAAAAGAGGATTGAAATGTAAAGTGTAAAGTAAATGAATGAATGAATGGGTGCTTAGAATAGATGAAAGAGGCAAAGGATTTGGCACACACACACACACACACACACACACACACACACACACACACACACACACACACCTGACAAAAAGAAAAAGGCGCTAATATGAAATTTAATTAAAACAACGAAGGCTGAACAAAAAGAAAGAAAAAAATTTCGCAGAGCTCCTTACTATTTTTTTATCTCGATTTTATATAATAAAAAAAAAACCTGGTTATTTAGGAACTATCGCGCTTAGTTTCCTGTCGTCATGTAGTGTTTACGTAAGCGATCCATCACTTCACAGAGGATGTGTGTGAAAGCCAGAGCAGAGACGAGGCTTCAGCGGATTCAGCATTCCTCGCACCATAACAAACAACATCGGTTATTACGAGGAACAGCGCGCTGATACCAGGGGCCTCACGTGACTCAAGACAAGATCGGCGGCATCAATACTTTTCAGCCTCATTCCTTCTCTCTCTTATTTTATCTGACACGCTCACTATCTATTTATCTATCTATCAATATTCCATGCCTTGACTTGGTGAGAACATCTCTGCGAGAGGCAGTGCTCCAGTATTGCCATGCTAGACAACTTCAACCAAACCTTCAGTGCCTTTAGTGTATCCAAATTAACTAACGGTTGTCATGCATCTTAACGATGAGTCAAGCCCAAGGAAAGCAAGCAAGAACGAGGATTAGCATTTTTAATTCACAAAAGCCTTAAAAAGAACTTGGTTGAAAATTTTAATATAACGATTGCGTGACGTAGTTAATGTAGTAGAAAGGTATGCGTCGGTGCAACGCTAGCATCCACCCTGCCACTCTACACAACACTGCACACCGGCGCGTTTGCCTCTCCCCACACGACAGTGCAAACATGTATTTGACCTTCACTTGGCCGTTGTTTTCCATCACTTTCCTTAATGAGCCACAAGGAAAAGTTTGCTTGGTCAAGTGGAGTGAGGCAACCAACGCCACCCACCCTTTCACTCTCCACAACAATGAAGGCAGACACGCTTTCCTTCCTCTGGCCATGGGCGGGCAGGAGTCCATGCAGTCATTTTTAGTTTGAAACAGGGACGGAACTACTAGCCTGGTATTCCTGCACCAGGATCGTTTTCAAGGAACACACCGCACAGTTTGCTGAAGTGGTTGGAGGAAATGTTTGTGGCTTGGGTTTGTAATACGAACAGAAACACCTCCTTCAACAGAAACAACAACAGCAACTATCTACAACGCCGACAGCAATAACATTAAAAATAACGACAGTACAACAACAACAACAACAACAACAACAACAACAACAACAAGAAAATGAAAGAACAATAGATTTATGCCCATACCGGTCGCGGTTCAGTAGATATTTTTTTCGTTCTTTCTTGCATATCTTTCTAAGCTGCAGGAGCTGAGAGGATGGTAGCCAGGATCGTCAAAAACAATTCTTTTTTCGATATTTAAATGGACTTATTGGGAGTTATCTAAGTAGACGTGTGAAATATAACGTTAATGCAAAATTGCTAAGTTTAGGTCAGAATAGCTGTTGCTGATAACTCTATCATTTCTTGTTTTAAACAGTATCATACATCGTTCCCGTGTTAAAATGTAAACAACACAAACATGCTCTCCGTCATGCATTTGTGCTTTGATTCATGAGGTTGTTGTGAGAGAAAATGCACGTGTCCTAGAAATAATGAGACAACTGGATTTATTACCGACGTGTGCGTGTGCGTAGCCTGGGTACAATGAGACATAAATCATGACTAATGGTACACGAGCAATATATATATATATATATATATATATATATATATATATATATATATATATATATATATATATATATATATATATATATATATATATATATATATACTCTCTCTCTCTCTCTCTCTCTCTCTCTCTCTCTCTCTCTCTCTCTCTCTCACACACACACACACACACACACACACACACACACACACACACACACACACACATTATTATCACATAGTCTCCCCTTCATCACTTCATCTTCTTTCACTCCTGTGATGAGAGAACCTACGGTTGCCATGGAAACAAACGAGCAGTTAGGTCTTCACCTGTTAAGGGACGCAGACGTGCTCTTAACGCAATATAAGTTTTATTTCGTCGTTTCCATGCTATTAAAAACTAGGCTGTTGAGAACTGAAATAGCATCATTTGGTTTATGGAAAACAATATTTGACGGTCCCAAAGGTTAGATCCTTGAAAATTTGTCAGTCGCCCCGAGGCCCCGCTAACGACAGGTTGGCACGTGTTCATCCGGTGTGTTTCCCTGTGTTTGTAGCGTTGCATCACGTGTCTTGACTAATTGTGGGTGTGTCGCCGCCCTGGGACGGTGCAAATGTAAGATTTGCAAGGTTGCTTGCGTCCCGGCCTGTGCCAAGCTGAACCAGGGCCAAAGGTCAGCAAGATTTTAAGTCAGCCTCTCCTTCCCCGCCGCCGCTATGCTGCCACCCCTGTAAGTGAGTATGTGTGTGTGTGTGTGTGTGTGTGTGTGTGTGTGCTCGTAGTTTGCACTTACACATGCAATTTTGTTGGACTGAGTCAACTCGTATTACTATATTTTATTTCATCACATTTTGATTACACAACTCTTTAAATTGTGTACAGTATTTATGTGCGCGCGTCCACATGTGTGTGTGTGTGTGTGTGTGTGTCAGCTTTAGCAGTGAACATCTAAACGTATCATGTAGTACATACAATGCATAGACGTTCAAGAGAGATGAGGCACACAGGCTTGGCAGTGCCGGACGGGAGCACGATGCTTCCACTACACGCTTGGCAAGTCCTGTGATTTTCCTGCACTTCAGTAACCATGAAAATGCACATATACTATTATCCATATATTTCATAAACGTTGTTGTATGCATATCAGCCATCCCTCATATTCTGACAAAACATTGTTGACCACATTCAGTAAGTCGCTGCGTCATATTGAAGCCCTTGGCAACTCGGCCCAGCGAACCATCCAAAACACACCTTTCGAAACCTGTTTGCATCATTTTTTATTCTTTTTAATCGGTATGGATCAGAAAATTACAATATATAATAATATATACAGTATTGGATACTAATGCATACCATTCACATTATTATAATGTATTACTTGCAGCAAGAACATTAAAACGAAACCATGACCGGGAGCGAAGCCTTGAATGATGCATAACGTGTGTTCGTGCGTGTGTTGCCCTGTGGTAGCATGTACTGCCAAACACACACCGTGACCATATAGTCCCGACTTGTGATGTTTCCGAGTGTACTGTCAGACAAATACTGACCAACATTTACACAAGTACCTTAATCGGTCTTCTTCAGATTTCTATTACTGTGGTCAAGTTTTGTTATAAGCACCACTGCCCAGCCATACTAAGTACTTGAGGGAGTGGCGACCCAATGAGTAGTCTTCAACGAGTCAGTACCGAGAAGCGACTCGAACTGTCTCCCACAAGTTTGCTCCGCCTTTCCGAGTTCGCACTCTTACTTTTTGTAGGGAATATTTTTGAAAGTGACCGTGGTGGTGGAAGTTGATGTTAGTTATTGTGTTGCTTTAGGCGATGGTGGTGGTGGTGATGGCAGTTATGACGATACTCTAGGGTTTGTGTGCGGGCGCCTGACTGTAATGGGAAGATAATGATAATTTTAATACTATTGATTTCGGTGATGGTGATCGGTTAGCGGCGCTGGTCTTGTTGATCGTAATGGCGGTGATATTTATTTCTTACGTTGGGCTATAGCACCAGTAGGCTTTCATGATGGGTCCTGTTGGTCGGCACCAGCCCGTAAGTGATACTGAAAAGTAGTTTATAGTGGCGCCATTCTTTGCCTGGTTCATGCTACCCCCCGGAGCTTCATTTGATTCTCCGGAGAGTTTCACTAGTCCGGGTTGAAAGGTGATCAGTAGGGCGGTATGTAGGCTATCTTCGGCCACTCGGTGATAAAAGAAAATTGTTAGTTTGTAGCGGAGGGCGAGTGTTCTGCCTTTGTTGGCGGTCTTTGGTTTTCATGGTGTTGATGGTGACAGCGAGTTGAAGATTCGTATGGCAAAACTGATTTATTATGGCCGTTGAGAGAAGGTAAAAGTTTCGAGAGGCAAAATTCTTTCTCTATAATATTCATGATGCGGAGAAAGGGAAAAATAGAGCAAGGGGATGAGGCATAATATCTGAGCTGAAAATCTAGACTCTGAAATGGATAAAAATGCAAAAAAAAAAAAGGAACTCAAAAGGACGAGAAAATATGTAGATGGTAATGGGAAGATGTAGATCATTAGGAGGAAGGAAATCATTTTGGGACAGAATCTTGGAGGAAGGAATCGATGCTGTGAGCGAGGGATCTAGATAGTCAGAAAAAAAAAGTAATGCAGGGCTGAAAAGTTGTAGCCTGATAGGAAGGAATCAATTTAGACACGAATTCTTAGGGAAGCAGATTGATTTTGTGAGCTAGGGATCATGAATAGAAGAGAGAAAAAAACTACGCTCCGAGGAAAGATGTAGACTCAAAGAGGGAAAAATAGATTAAAGGTGCAATGGGTTAATTTAGTCAGATTGTAGGAATGAGGAATATATTTTGGGAGTGGAGTATCTGAAGCTAATGGAAGGGAAGGAGGGTAGGATTCTGAAAGGTAGGATCCGTTGACTCCCTTCCCCTTCCCCCCCTCAACCCGTCCCAAACTAGGCACTAAAGACGGAAAGAAAGAAATTGACCTCTCTTTTGACAACTCAATACTTCTTTTTATAGGAGTAGTGATTAACGGGCTTTTCTGTCTCCATTTTCTTTTGCCCTTTGCTGTAAAAAAAAAGTGTAGATTCAAAGAGAGAAATATAGGTTCAAGGTGCAAGAGTTAATTTAGTCAGACTGTAGGAGGAAGGAATAGAATTGGGAGCGAAGGCCCTGCAGCTAATGGAAGGGAAGGATGGTAGGATTCTGAAAGGTAAGACCCATTGAACCCTTTGCCTTCCCCTCGCCCACCTTCCTTTCCCCCCCTCCCCTCCAAACACACGGCTGGAGATAGGACGGAAGTGAAAGTCACCTTGGATCGCGCTCCGCCTCGTTAGCCGCGCGTTTTTTTACCTTCTTTGGGCGAATTAGTGGTTGATGGACGAGTTCAGAAACGTTTAACTTCTAGGGGCGTCAGCATCTCGTATTTTCTTTATTAAGGGTACCTCGCGACCGTTTTTCTTTTTATATACCGTAGCTCGTTTCATGTCTTTTACCGTACATGAATCAGCACCTTCTCCACCCATCATCATCATCATTGTCAGTGACAGATCGTTAATCACTGAGCTAATCTCTTAAGTTCGTGGCTTTTGTGAGGGTAATTATTATAGGAAAAGACGTAGTGATATTGAGGACTATAACAGTAACCGGCAGGAAAGCAGACAAGACGGTGGTCAGACAGGATAGAAAGTATTAGTTCTATTAAAGCAGCGGCGGTAGAGGGTAGTAGCAGGCAAACACGAAGCAGGCAAGACGGCTTTTCGGCTCCAGCAGCGCGTAAATGGCAGTCCATATAAAGCCAAAATGTTTTCGTCATATTTTGAAGGAGCCGAGTTTCCTCGTAGAGTTACTGCTGCATGCTAACTTTTGAAAAATAATATTCTCTGAGCATTATATTTCCTTTCTCGATGCTATTCCAACTGGGTACGAATTCAATTACGGTTTAAGTATTTTGGCACAGATAAATTGGACTGAGTGAACTTGTTATTCCCTTATTTTTCCTCATCATTATCATCATCAGCTATCATTGGTCTGCTGCAGGACAAAAGCCTTTTCCGCTGCTCTCCAGCCCTCGGTGAATAATGTCAAGGCACTTCACCCTCCCTTCAAGTGTTCTCATTTCATCTCTTCTTCTGGTTCTTTGTTGGCTTTTACTTGTACAGTTTCTGAGTTGCCACACTTCTGTTTACAAGACGAGCCCAATTATTTAGCTTTAGAATTTTGTTCACGTTACTGCCAGTGGCACCTATAGGCTTTCTTGAGAGGGCTTGATGGTCGGCCCCAGCCCGTTGTGGCGCAGGCAAGTATTTATAGTGGCGCCATCTTTTGGCTCATGCTGCCCTCCTTGAGCTCATTGTTGACCTTCTCTTTTTTAGAGAGATAATCTAGAGTCCAGGTTGATAGGTGGTCTTCTGGACAGCATGTGGGTAGTCTTAGGCCACGCGGCGGGGATTGAAAAATCCCAGCTTGTTTCACCGGGCGGGGCGCGAACCCGCGTCGTCCTGGATGCGGCGCCGTCACGCTATCCACTCAGCCACCGCCTACCCCATATGGTGGTTAAGGATCCCCAGATGGGTTAAGGATCTTTGGAAAGGAGAGCTTTTCCCATTCATTTTGGAATACTCAATTTCTTCGTGGTCTCTAGCAAGTAACAGCCCTTCAGTCACTAAACTGCTGATTTTATTTGATTATTTCCTTAATACAGTGTCTAAAACACTATTTCCTTGCAAAATAATGTTCCAGCTCGATTAATAGGCAATAACCTTGCTACTAACATCCACCTGTGTTGAAAACTGGAGGGTTTACTTGCTTTATTTTTACTCCCAAGTGCCGCTTGTTTATCCTAACAATCTAACTGTTTACCTTTACCTGGGTTAAGAGCTGGTGTAGTATCTGCATTGATTTACTTAATTGGGTTCTCTGTGTATTCATCTTTCTACTTACCTTCACATGGGTGAAGAACAACATTGGTACTACGTAAAAGGGTTTACTTACCATATCGGGGTCTTGGGCGGGCAGGGCGGCGAGCAGAGTGCCGGGGGCGGCGTCCTCCCGTACGGTAACGTGGGCGTGTGGGCGGTGAAATTGCGGCGGGTTGTCGTTCACGTCCCGGAGCGTGATGGAGACCCAGGCGGCATCGAGGTGGCGAGGGTCCGTCCAGCCCCCACGACCCTGGCGTGGAGGGGAGAGAGAAAGAGAGAGATGAGGCGGTGAAGATGCTGGAGGAAAGGGAGGCGCGAGCTGGGTTGAGATGAAGTTGGGAAAGATGGGGTGGTTGTGAGTAACTGGGGAAGTTGCAGGAAAGGAAGAGGAAGATGAGGTGGTCGTGAGTAACGGGGAGAGGAAGATGAGATGATTGTGAGGAACCGAGGTGGTTGGGAGAAAAGAGGATGGGATGGTTTGAGTAACTGGGGAGGTTGAGATTAAGAGAGATGAAATGGTCGTAGCAAACAGGGGAGGTTGAGAGAAAGGAAAAGGAAGATGGGATGGTCGTAACAAACAGGGGAGGTTGAGAGAAAGGAAAAGGAAGATGGGATGGTCGTAAGGAACTGAGTAAAGTGAAGCTGAGGAAGAGGAGTATGAAGAGATGAACTAATAAAAAAGAACATTGAATAGAAACATGAAACGGTCGCGAGGAACAGAGAAGTGGCAAAGGGAATGAAACAAAGAAGGAATTAAGTGTACTGGGAACGAGAGTGAAACAAGGAGGGAGGGAGGCAAGCGCTTAAGGGAAGGGTGATGAAGAGAGGCAGGGACGAGAGTGAGTGAGTGAGTGTGGGAGGCAGGCGCTTGTAAGAGGGACGGGGAGGGGGGAGGGAAGAGTGGGAGTGAGGGCGAGGAGGCAGAGCGCATCAACCTTCCAGGAAAACGAGGCAGCGGAGCAGTCAAAGGGAAATGGGCGAGAGAAGATAATTTGGATGAGGGAAGATTGTGGGCACGGCCGGTTGACGAAAATGAGACAGGAAACGAACTGTGGGATGGACTCGGACGTGTCTGTTTCATGCGATTTAGATGTCCCCCCCAAAATGATAGTATGGGATGAAGAACTCTATTTATTTTCAGCAGAGAAAGCAGCCAAGAGCAGAAAAAAAAGAACGAGAAGCCCCCAAAAGTATTGCTTTCCAAAAAGAAAAAAATATTGAGAATTCCCAGGTTATTGAGGATATACTTCACTGTATTCATACATAGAAATATGTGCATGCATACATGCATACATAAACAGGTACAACTGTCACGCATAATCAATTGTAAGACAGAATAGACAGGAGGAGGTCACGGTGACGGCAAAATGCTAGAGGTACAGCCCCCCCCCCCCTCTCTCTCTCTCTCTCTCTCTCTCTCTCTCTCTCTCTCTCTCTCTCACACACACACACACACACACACACACACACACACACACACACACACACACACACACACACACACACACACACACACACACACACACACACACACACACACACACACACACACACACACACACTTTTTCCTTCCTTTTCCCCTTCCCATTTTCTCCTCCCCCTGTTCCCACTTCCCTCTTCACTTGTTCCTCCTTTCCTCGCTATTCCCATCCCTTCCCCATATTCTTCACTCTCTTCAAATCTCTCTCCTCGTCACTACTCCCTTCCGTCCTTCCCCCTTCCCCTACTCTCCCAATACATATTGTCCTCCCTTCTTTACTGATGTTATTGTCATATTATTATTATCTTTATTTATGTCTTCTTCTTCTTCTTCTTCTTCTTCTTCTTCTTCTTCTTCTTATCATTATAATTATTGACAAATTTAACTTTGCCTGAAAAGATCAGCTTCATATAGGCAAGCTGCAGATGTAAAAAAACAATGTACATATAAAGGAAACTAATATACAACTGTAGCTATAAATAAATGTTTCAAATGTTTCAAATGTTTCTTCCTCCTGCACTACTCTCTTTTCCACTCCCTTACTTGCCCCTCTCCTCAACCCCTTCCTCCTCCTCCCGTCCCGTCCCCCTAACTCACTCGTAAAGGTGAACTAATGCGTCTGGATTGAGCATGATGGCGGCCAGCTCGGAGGAGACCAATCCAGCATAGAGGCAACTTTGGGCCCGCGGCGACGACATAACAGGAGGCGGTCAGATCTCGCCTAATACCCGCACCCTGAAGGGCCGCTCGTAATGGGAGGGAAGGGACGCTATTCGAGGCCAGGCAAGCGGGCAAAAGTACACCAGGGAAATACACGTGAGATGGAAGGGTTACCTGCTGGTTGGGCGGGTGACTCACGGTGGGGAGGAGGAATTAAAAAAGATGGAAGATGTGATGAAGGTGGTGGTGTTGTTGTTGGTGGTGGTGGTGGTGAAAAGGTCAAAGCTATAGTCTATGTGTTGGGTGTCAGAGAGATGGAGATGGAAGGGTTACGTGAGCGAGGGAGGAATGGGATTTGAAACTGTGATGTGAGAGGAATTATGGGATGTGCTCGTGGTCTTCGTGGTGGTGGTGATAGCGGCGGTGATGGTTAATTAGAAGGATATGGAAGTGATGGTGGTTTAGAGTAGGGGTGACAGAAGGGATGTGGTCTTGGTGGTGGTGGTGGTGTTGGCTTAAGGATGTGGGAGGGATAGTGTTTTAGAGATGGAGTAGCAGAAGGGAAGTACAGTGGTGGTAGTTAAGGGTGTGGTGGGATGTTGGTTAGATGGATGTGGTGATGGTGGTAAGATATGTGGATGTGTGTGCGTTGGAGGCGGGAGAGGAGTCAGAGATGGAAGAATTATGTGTTATATTTTTGTGTGTCTGCTTCCTTTACCAACCCCCCCTCCCTCCCCCCTCCCCCCCCCCGCCTCATTCACTGTATTTTTAGCGACGACACAAGAAAAGGAGGAAACCGAGGAGGAGTGTGCCGGGGAGAGAGAGAGGGAGAAGAGGAGAGATAAAACTAATGAGAAGCGAGAGAGGCCTGTGTTCCTTCCTCCTCGCGTGACGGGCAAAACATAAAGCGAGTTATGGCCCAGAAGCTGCAGATGGAGAGATAGGCTGCGGGAGGGACGGCTGAGGAATGAGTGCAATGAGGAGGAAGAAGGCGGCTGTCGAGAGGGAGAAAGGGGGTTTGAGAGGGAAGAAGAGGCTGTAAGGAGAGGAGGGTCGGAGGGTGTTTGGTTAAGGTGGAAGGGAGCTTGAAAGGGAGAGAGCGGCGTTGGAGATGGGGGAAGGTGGGATTGAGAGAGAGGTGGGTACAAGCAGATATAGTAAGGGGGAAAGGGTTTGAGAAGGGCGGCTATAATGAGGTTGGAAGGGGATTGAGAGAGAGGAAGGTGCTATAGTGAGGGTGGAAGGGGATTTGAAAGGGAGGAAGCGACCATGGGGAGGATGGAAAGGGGTTTGAGAGGGAGGAGAGGGTATGTGGAGGGTGGAAAGTGGTTTGAGAGGGAGGAAACAGCTATGGAAAGGGTGGAAGGGAGTTTGGTTAATGTGCAAAGGGGTATGACAGGGTGGAAGCGACTGTAGAGAGGGTGGATAAGTGACGGTGTGACTGGAGGGAGAGCGTGGAAGGAGCGGTGGATAGTGAAGAACGGGTGGAGAGCAGTGTGGAAGGGATGGTGGATAGTGTGGGTTTGCGGTGGAGAGGATGGAGGGGATAGAGTGGCTAGTGGAGGAGATGGCGGAGATGGCGGAAGGGGTGGTGGAGGGGGTGGGAGGGTGGTGGAGAGGGTGGTTAGTGAGCTCCGTCCTGCTCCGGCAAAGGCAATTAATTTAATCTCTCCACCTGGTTTCTGTCTGTCCTGTCTTCTACAATTTCTGGGTTTCCACTCTGTTATTTAACGTGCCTGTCTGTTCCCATCTCTGATCATGGTAGCCTCCTCCTATTGCTCCTCCTCCTCCTCCTCCTCCTCCTTTTTCTTCCCCTATGACCAATCCAAGTCAATTTAATCCTATACGCACAAACAATAGGTACAATGATTATGCTTTACTTTGCTCTACGTACACTTTAAACCAACAAAATAACGCTGCTTTGATGGTAACACTTATTATCTTATCATTTGGGTGAGTCTGTAGCATCAAACTAGAACGCCGGTTAAGGAGAAAGGATGATAATAAAGGCTGTGATTGATGCATGTTTAAATTACGTCGTCAAGTGCGGGATCTATTACTACTGAGCCTTATCGGGACCGTCATCGTTCAGCCCTTGAATTATGCGTCCAGCGTCCATTCAGGTAACGAGATATTTGATAGATGAAACTGGGATGTGAGAATAGTGTGTGTGTGTGTGTGTGTGTGAGAGAGAGAGAGAGAGAGAGAGAGAGAGAGAGAGAGAGAGAGAGAGAGAGAGAGAGAGAGAGAGAGAGAGAGAGAGAGAAACCAAAAAAACACATCTTAAACAAGGACTATCTGGACTAAAAAAAGGGAAATAAAAGAACTAGATAGATAGACAGATAGATAGATAGATAAATAGAGCGAGAGCGGGACAGAAAAAATGGACAATCTAACGTGGAGACTAAATGGGCCTAACACACACACACACACACACACACACACACACGAAAAAAAAAAACAGCAACACACACAGCGACTCACAAAAAAATCCTCATCCCTAACGTCGATATATAGGCTCTTCATTGGTCCAGACGGGCGTGCAAGAGGCCAAATGGAGGCTTCTGGAGTTGTTTTGGTGGCCCGCTGGAAGGATGGACGGACGGACGGCTCTGTCTGGACGGCCCGCGATAACTTTTCTAGGTCCCAGTGGATATGTTTAGGGAGGAGAAGGGATGGAAGGGGTTGTTTTGTGTGGGAGTGGTTGGCGGATGGATATGTTGTATAGGGGAGGAGGGAGTAGAGGATGGATATGTTGAGTATGTGGGGGAGGAGATAGAGGGTGAATACGTTGTGCATGTTGAGGGGGAGGGGTAGAAAGTGGATATGTTGTGATGGAGGGGGGCAGGGTAGACAGTGGGTATATTGTGTGTGGAAGGGTGAGTTGAAAGTGAATATGTTGTGTGTGGGGGAGAAGAGAATGGAAGGAGGTGGTAGAGGTTGGATATGTGGTGTGTGGGGGGGATTGAGTAGAAGGTGGCTATGTTGTGTGTGGGTAAGGGGACAGAGTGTGTTTGAGGGTGGATACGTTGTGTGTGGGGGAGAGGGGTAGACCCGGTAGATGAACGGTGAGGCCTAGTACGCGGCGGAGATAAAGAGGAGTTGATGTCTGGTTGGAAGGGAGGACCAGGTGACAGGGAAGTGTTTTATCTCGTCCCTCTTCACGCTTCAAGGGATGGGTGTAGAGTGAGGTATACGTGGATGAGTGGATGAAGAGTGGATGCATAGATGGATGGGAGAGTTCGGTGATAAGGAATGAATGGAAAATCTTTTAGTCATTCAGTGTTAAGCTCGGAAGAGTGAAACATGCATGGTGAAGGTTAAGAATAGATGAAGCGTGGATGTGTGAAAGAATGGAAGTAACAGGTAATGGAGTAGGATTAGGAAGTGCTTCATGCCTCAGTAACCTTTGTGTGTGGGTATGTGGCCATGTGTGGGAGAGATGAGGGGTACGCAGTGAAGGGGAGAAAGAGTGTATGCAGAGTGGATGAATGGAAGAAGCAGAGACAGTGTGGGATTAGAGAATTTTTCGTGCCTTGTCCAGCTTTGTGTGTGGGGAGTGTTGAGGCATACGTCGTGAAGGAGAAGAGTGGATGTGTGTGTATGGATGAGAGGAGCAGATGTAGCGTGGGATTAGGGTCTTTCATCGCTCTTCAAACTTTGTGTGTATGGGAGAGATGACGTAGTGAAGAGAAGTGTTCGAAGAGTGAATGTGTGGATGGATAGGACCATTGGAGGAGCAAGTGACAGGATGGGAAAGTAATGTTGTCATGCCCCCTTCAAGCTGTATTACGTTTTGGGTTGGTGCCCTTTAATTCGTTTTCATCTCCCTCTTACAGTGTTAACAGCCAACTAAGCCTTCCCTCCCCTTCCCTTCTTCGCGCCTCACCTCAGTTTCCTCACTCCTCTCCCTTCATTACCTTTCACAACCTGGACTTCCTTTTCCTTCTCCTATATTCCCTTTTATCCTTTATCTTTCTCGGCTTTCACTACCCATTCCCTTCTCCTTTTTATTTACAGCAAAGGAGACAGTTCAAGGGCGTATAAAAAAAGAAAACAATAATGAAAAAAAAGCCCGCTACTTACTGCTCCTGAATAGAGTACAGAGGAGTGGCCAAAAAGAAGGTCAATTTCAGTTTTATCACCATTTCCCTGTTTCTTGTCTTTCTCAGCTTCCATTAAACATTCCCTTACCAGTTCTATCCCCATTTCTCCCTCCCTTTCCTATTTTTCCCAGCCTCCACTGCCCATTCCCTCCCCTTTTCTATCACCATATCCCTCCCCCTTTCTTATCTTTCTCAACCGTCACTACCCAAGTTTAACCATAATATCTTCCCTCCTCTTTCTCAGTTTCAATCCTCCATTCCATCAAACTCAACCACCCTTACCTCTCTACTCTACCTTTCCTTCACAATTTAACTACCACGTCCTTCCTCCCTTTTCTCAGGTTCCGTCATCCTATATATCCTTTCCTCTCATCCTCAGCTTAACCGCTACTTACCTTTCCTACTTTCCTCACTTTAATAACAACATCATACCTCTCCTTCCTTTCCCCTTCTTACTAAATCCCACCCTTACCTCCCCTCCCCCCACCTTCCTCCACTCTGCTTCCTCCCTTTAAATGCCCCTTACCTCGAATCTCCACTTTCCTCCACTGCTTCCTCTCTTGATATCCCCCCTTACCTCTTCTCCCCATCTTCCTCCATTCTACTTCCTCCTCTTAAAACCCCCTTACCTCCCCTCCTTCCTCTCTGCTCACTCTCCCTCCTCCGCTATAATACAGTGGTAATTACAGTTTTTTGTCCACCCTCATTCTTCTTCATTAGGCACAGGACGAGAAATTAAGGCCTGAAATTAGCCAGTCCGCGAGATTATGTGACGCGAGCAGGAAATTTTAAAATATCTTTCAAGTCTTCTTTTTCTCGCCTCCTTGTTAAGCACGATTCTTTGATACGTCCCCCGTGATGAAGATCCTCAGACGGGGTGTTTAATTAAGTGGTTGAATATAGTAGTAGTTATAGGAGTAGTGGTAGTGATTGTAGCAGTAGTAGTAGCAGTAGTAGTAGAAGGCATGGTTATAGTACTACAGTGATATCAAACTACTACTACTACTACTACTGCTACTATACCCACCCCACCACTACTAATAACTCTCCCTCCACCAGAACGGCCTCCACCACTACCAGTCCTTCCACCACCTCTACCACTACTATTACCCCCACCACTTCTACTACTACTACTACTACTACTACTACTACTACTACTACTACTACTACTACTACTGTTTCTACCCCTTTAATTTACAACAACGGCTGCAACAGACCAACAAACGCGACTGGCAACGGCCCTGACCAGCCTATACCTACATGGAAATCTATTTATGGCGCCCGAAAATGTATTTGTATGTGTGTTTTCATTTCGGAACAATAATGAAAGGCAAATTTACTCACGTTAGATCGCATACAAAAATGTGGAGGTAGCCCAAACAGATTTTATAGGTGATATGTAAAAAAAAAAAGTGAAAAATGTGTTGCTTTGTGTGTGTGTGTGTGTGTGTGTGTGTGTGTGTGTGTGCCTGCTTGTGTGCCTCAGTGACCTTACAGAGTGTTTTCGGGTTTTTGATACAGTAATTACTTAATGATTTATAATGAATAGGCGCAGCTAGTGTGTGATTCATTGCTAGTCATACAGGAGCCCGTCATGCACGTGTTTACCAATAAGCGCGGTGTTTGATCCGCCATGAATAGGATCACGTAAACAGATTCTGAATGCCTTTTATGCTAGTTCTTAAATTAGTGAATATGAACTTTTTTTTCAGGGGTTCATTTATTTGATACCTGTCATGTTTTCTTCTGTGGTTGTGAATGATTTGCAAACACGTGTTATGACTGTTTATGTTTCTATCAAATGAGTCAAACGGCAAACGAGCTTGAATATAAAATGGGAAATTATCGCCATTTGGACTTTCAGAGTAGTGTATTATCGCGGTCAGTAAATATTCACAACGGTACTGGCCTGTGTGTGTGTGTGTGTGTGTGTGTGTGTGTGTGTGTTGGGGGGGTCGGGTTGGAATGTGTGCTCAATCAGTGTCCCAGTATATACGTTTCTGAACAGCAATTTGAACATGGATATATTACCGGTATATATTCGACGTTAAAATGCTTTCACACATTATATTTACATGTTTTATTCAAATGTTTCCATGGCTACACACACTCAATACACGCTTCCTTCACAGTCACTCCTTCCACAATGATGTAGGACATTTCACTACCTCCAGGACCTTTAATCCCGTTCATTATCCTCCTGTCGTATCCCACTCTTGACAGTTCCTCTCCATAGATATTTGTCAACAATTTTGTCACCCTCTCACCCTCACGTTCTTAGCCACATGCTCCAACACTGAACCCCACATGCTTAAGGGGCTATTACACTGTGCAAATTTTCTGTGGATCTTCAGTCAAACCACGATTTCCGCTGGCGTGGTTCTCATATTTCCGTGGTTTTCTGACGTGTCCACGATCTTCCAAAGCTACGGTAGATTTCACTGAAGGACTACGGTATTACTCACCATCATCATTAGCAACAATAACAAGAAACAAATGAGAACCACGCTAGAGGAAATCGTGGTTTGACTGAAGATCCACGGAAAATTTGCCCAGTGTAATAGCCCCGTTACACGTCACACACCCACACTCACGCTCTTGGACTTGCTTTTCGAAACTCACACCCTCACGCTCTCCGCCCTCCCCCCGCCCTCACACACTTGCCAACACTCACCCTGTCCGTGACCTGCACCATGAACCTGAAGCCTCTCCTGTGCGTGTCGTTCTCGTAGTCCAGGGTCTTGACGGCGTAGAGCTGGCCCACCGCACCCACGGACCGCATTCTGAAGTGCTCCCACCCCCAGCCGCTCGCCTCCACCACCTGTAGAAGTGACGATTAGGAGGAGTTAGTTCGTGGGATTCAGGTTGTCTCTGAGGGCCAGTCTGACAGTCCAACCCAGCCATTGTAAGCGCCCAAACCAAACTATATCCTCCACAATGATCCGCTATGTCTATGCAATACCAGATACTAGAGAGATTTCCCGTGTGGTTTCCTAAAATTTCCTCCTTTTTTATATCGACGCCAAACACTAGACAAGGAATTTTCGTGGTATTTCGTGTTTGGTTAGGGAGCGTACGAACTTGCTGTAGTGGACTGTGAAACTGGCGCTAAAACTCGAGAATACAGAGGGATATAAGAAAGGGTTATCGCTAATTTATACACACAGGGACACACAGAGGAAAGATATTCAATTAATATAGATGGAAATGAGTCAGAGGAAGGGACGTTTTTACCAGTTACACATAGAAGGGAAAGGGCAGGAATGTTTTTCGATAGAAGTGAACACAAAATGGAGAGGGAAAAAGTACCTTAGTTAATATATATATAAAAAAGGAGGGAGGGTGAGATACGGACTTATTAGTAAATGAAGACAGAGGGGAAGAGATTCTGTAACTGACGGAAATTGTCGGGAGGAGCTAAATAGGATGGGAAGGTTTATCAGTAAATGCAGAAGTAAAACAGTCCGAGAAAAAAAAAACGAAAAAGAAAAATCAGATCGAGGGAAGATTTCTTTGGACACGTAGAAGGAAGTCACTGGTTGGGGTCGTTTTCAGTACTAAAGGTTGACGTGAAAATCTGAGCTTAAATCGCAACCTGAATTTCTGTGTCGCGGATATGGTTGATTTCTATTTTTGTTTTCTGTTTCTGAGTTTCGCTTTCCTTCTAGGCCACTGGTTGATATGTTTTGTGGCTCATGAAAAACGCTAGTGGCTATGTTTTCATTGTTTCTACTTGCAGGATTCTTTTAAGCTGAAGGCAAGTAAAATTCTAACATGATAAAATGCACACAAATCCTTTTTTCCTCATTTAATGAACATACTTTTTTTTTTCCTCGTATTCAGTTCCCAGCATGACTACCGAACAAATTATATCGCGTGGGCCATCGATCTATAAAAAAGAACGTTCATTCTCACATTATCATGAAATATTCCAACTCTCATGATGATCCTTAAAAAATCAACAACTCTTTCTCTTTGGTCTCGTATTTTATCGAAGGTATTTGTTTGAATTTTCAAGGCGTACAAACAAATAATATAGCATATACACGTGTGCATGTGTCGCAGGTAAAAATAATCAAGCTCCTCACAGTCTTAACGAGGCCAAGCAAACCATCACTCATAATCGATGCAGCGGGACACCTTCATATTCAGGTGGCGCGGGGCGGTCATCCCTCGGTATCGTAAACTCGTGCAAAGTGGGGCGTCGGCAGATCAGATACTGACTTACTGATTTCTTTTAACCCGTCCGCTGCGATTGGCACGGATTTCGCCATCACTGGTAGCCTGGTAATATATGCTCCCAGGTCTTTCTGTCCCTCTGTGGTGGGTAGTGGAGTGTTTCCCATGCGGTATTGATATGCTGGATTTCCCTTCCCAAGATCCATGACTTCACATTTTTCTTCACTAAATTGGAGCAGCCACTTTTTGTTCCACTCCTGTAGCTTGGTGATGTCTTCTTGTAGGAAATACGCATCCAAGGGGTTAACAGTATGAATTATGGACGAGGAGCGCTAAAGATGGTCCGTTTATACCCATCGTTTTTATTTTTTATCTTTCTTTCCTTATTTGTTTCATTCTGTCTTCCTTTGTTTGTTTGAAGGCTTATTTTTTTCTTTCTTTGTTTCTTTCATATTTTAGATGTCCGTTTATACTTACATTTTCTTTTTTATATTTATGTTCATATTTTTTCCCACTCTGTCTTCCTTTATTTGTTTGTTTGCTCGATTATCTCTGTGTTGTATGTTTGTTTCTTTAATTTCTTATATATTTCGTTTATAACTACACTTTCTTAATATTTTTTTTCCATATTTCTTTCATTCTGACTTCCTTTGTTTATTTATTCACTTGTTTATCGATTGTTTCTTTCTTGCTCTTCTCTTATATGATATACTTGGCTCGCTTCATCGACTGGCCTCACACCACCACCAATGAGGAGGAAGCTGGTGACATTGCTAGCCTCGATGAATGATTTATGGTGCACCCGAAACCACCCTTCACTGTGCCACACGCCTCGTGGTCTCAACCCTCGAACCCAGCGGCCTGTGTCCCGTGAGAGTGAATCCGATGTATAGTTTGCTCCTCTGTAATAGGAACCTGTCGCGGGAGTTCACCTCGGTACAAAGCTGACACAGTAGATTAAGCCCCATCTTAGTCCGTTCCGTTCCACCTTAGTGACCGTGCTGTAATAGTGGAGTTCGATGTTACTATGTTGTATTCTCAGACACTTTCGACTCTCACGGCAATTATTTATAAAGTCCACAGAGTAGATTAGTCGGGTTCTCATGAGTGCTTCTTACATTCCTCGTATTGCAGAAGCCTTGCCAAACGATCACCGGACTCATATAACTACCCATGGAAATATCTACAACCTCTGTGAAAGCCTTATCAAATGTGGGTGTGTACAGGTAGGTTACGAAATGTTTGGGATGTTACCTAAGACCTACCTCATATTTCTCTCCTCGACACCGCCTTACTCTGTGTCAGCCAAGCAAGAGACGGCGCTAGATACGAGTGATTGTTGAGGAGAGAGAAATATATATAGCAAGGTAGAGATAGATAGACATATAACAAGATATAGATAGACATGATGGATAGATACTAGTTAGATAGATAGTGAGTGCACCGGTAACCTGTTTTCCTTGTGTTGATAGCCCATTCTTGTTTGCCGTGAATAATGTTGTACCTCTATGAAACTTGCAAATCGCCTGGGCTTCCCGAGAAATACTTATATCAAAATCAATATCTTAGTAAAGGATGCTGTGACGTATGGGTGACTCAGTGAGACGACGGCTTGTAATGAAAAGGGTTTGGTGGGACTGAATGAACGTTTACGATATTTCCCACAAAACGCAATCCCTTACACACACACACACACACACACACACACACACACACACACACACACACACACACACACACACACACACACACACATACATACATACATACATACATACATACATACGCACGCACGCACGCCCGTTCACGTGAAAGTAAACATATACATAAAACAAATGATATTCAAATTAACCCGGAAGCAAACATTTATTGAAGAAAAAATCAAATTAAAATGCTTTTTGGCTGAAAAGAAAGTTGGGATTTCCCGCATAAATTCCGTCATTATCTTTTGATTTGTGCCCTTATTTTATTAAGCTTCTGACATGTTTCCAGGCAATAAATAAATTGAGTTGTTTTCTCTTGTCGCGCTTGATTCATCGGCGCACTAATTAATGAGGTGAATTCGGTCTTTCGCTCAGTATAAAACTTAAGAATCATTATTTTCAAAACATTTTCAGAATCTGTTGACGTTGGATTTAGGATAGCATAAAGTCTCCGGGTATTGTGCTGAATGTTTCACTTATTCATATTTCATTATTCTGATGTAATATGAAAATTATGACTTTGTGCTAACTTCTTGATGTAAACCACCCTCCAACGATTTACTGGCGTTGTGGGGTGAGCGTAATTGACTGACTGACTGACTGTTGAACTGGTGAACCGATTATTACTTAGGTCTTCAGAAACCCACACATTATCAAATTTCCTCCCCATTAAAAGGCAAAACGACTGGGTAAGGAGAGCTATATAGTTATGAGGGCTAAGGGAGTTGACATCTTCGCTACGGCAGAAATAAGAACAGTACGATAGATGAACAAAAGTAACTAACCGTCACTTTTCATAATAAAATTTCCTTCCCATTTAAAACGACAGCGTAAGGGGTGCCATGTCTTAGGCCCAAGGAGTAATCATGCGCCTTCCCTATAGCATGAAACAAAAAATTATACTGCGGGTGAACAAAAATAACTAACCGCCACTTTTTATAACCAAATTTCGTCACCATTTAAAACGACAGGGTAAGGGGTGCCATGTCTGAGGGCTTAGGGGTAATTAAGCACCTTCCCTATAGCATGAAACAAAAAATAATACTGTAGGTGAACAAAACTGACTAACCACCACTTTTTCTAACCAAATTTCGTTGCTTCCACCCCAAACTAATAATTGGCGGTGTTTATCCACTTGGCGCAGGGCAGCCGCCTCTGAATAAAACATAGTAGGAAAAAATAAAGGGAAGCAGTAAATGGTTGATAATTGTAATTGCTAAAATGCGCCACGGGAGGGGAAATGTTAGTGTTTATTGCGGCCCCACATTCCTGCCTCACCTCCACCACCACCACCACCACCACCACCACCACCACCAACAACAACTCCAGCAACAACAACAACACTACCACAAGGACCACCACCATCACCATCACCTTCACCAACAAACTCATTATCACCACTATCCCAATTATCACCACTATCACCAACACCAGCATCCTCACCACCACCAGGCTCCTCACCACCCACAACCATCATCATCACCAGCACTAACAAACTCACCATCGTCATTACTCCTATTATTACCAATATCACCAACACCAGCATCCTCACCACCACCAGGCTCCTCACTACCCACCACCACCAACAATATCGACATTAATACCATCCTAAATATCACCACTATCAACAACACCAGCAGACTCACCACCACCAGTATCCTCACCCACACGATCACCACCACCATCACCACTATAATCAACACCATCACCACGACTATCACCACCATTGCAAGTTTCACCCCTATCACCGGCACCAGCAGGCTCACCACCACCAGCATCATCACCATAATCACCTCTATCACCACCACCACCACCACAAGAATCACCCCCAGCATCCCCAGCAGAAACACCACTATACACCAAGCAACTGTCACCAACACGTCACCACCATCATCGGCACTACCTTCACCAACATTCCCCCCCTCCCCCCCCCACCCGACTGCTTCCAAACACCAGAGAACAAAAAGATATTCAAGACTACAAGAGGTCATTCACCCTACACATGGAAACTTGCGGTCGTATTATCAAACGTTCGGGGCTGTTGTAGCGAACGTTTTTCAAGTCGAGAGAGGTGCTACGTCGGGTTTTCATGAGTGTTTGTCCCGTTCACGGCGCAGAAGCCTTGCAAAACTACCGTCAGGGTCATGAAACTACCCATGAATACTCCGACATCTTCTTCGAGAGCCTTTTGAATTAGATGGATTAAGTCTTTGAAGAGTTTGATGTTATGGACCCTAAGATTCGTATTGTAAGACACTTTCGCTTCTCACATCAACTATTTCTAAAGGTCAAAGAGGGAATCAATCGGGTTTTAATGAGTGGTTCTTTAGGTCCATGGTACAGAAGAAGGGTCAGACTACTATCAGGGTCATAAAACTACTTCTGGAAATGCCCAAAACTCCTATGAAAGCCTTGTCAAATAGGTGAGCCTTGGCGACGGAGTGTTTAGTAATACTTTCATTTCTTCCATTCGTTTCTCTTCTCCTTTCCCCCTTTCTCGTTTTAATTCTTCCTTTTCTTTTATACTTCCTCTTGAGCCTTTTTTTAAGGTATTTTTCGGTTAAAGGATATATGCTGGGTATATTTCCTATGTAAAAACCGACCCTTCGCTCACTATCCTACTGCTTATAAAATACAGTGTAGTACGTGGTATACTTAATCCTACTGTGCATATTTGAGTAGCGGGCTTTTTTTTATTGTTTTTTTTTGTGCCCTTG
This sequence comes from Eriocheir sinensis, assembly GCF_024679095.1. Classification (NCBI taxonomy): domain Eukaryota; kingdom Metazoa; phylum Arthropoda; class Malacostraca; order Decapoda; family Varunidae; genus Eriocheir; species Eriocheir sinensis. The sequence continues at coordinate 12,054,883 of NC_066549.1, read as the reverse complement.
AGCTGTCTCCTTTGTTGTAAAAAAAATATACGGTTCATGTCTTTTATTATGTCCGATCTGCACTTCTGTCCCCGACTCTCCCCCTCAGCCACAAATACACCTTCCATGTTAAAATCTCGATCATGTTTGCATTAACCTCGCAGCTTCTTAATAAGTTCCCCTCATGCAGGTGAAATGCAGGTGTAAGTGAAGGTACGAACGGTTCCCTCGAGGATGCACTTTTTTTTTTCTTACTCGACCCGTCAGTCAGCGTGTGTAGTCTCTCCTTGTTTTATTCCAGCGATGACTGTTCTTTTTGGCCTCAAGTGTTTTTAAATTGTATCTGAATTCAACTCTTTATCTTTTACTGCTGCTGTTTCCCTCTCTTTCGCTTCTGTCTCTCCTTCGGTTTCTCTCTCTTTCGGTTTCTCTCTCTCTCTCTCTCTCTCTCTCTCTCTCTCTCTCTCTCTCTCTCTCTCTCTCTCTCTCTCTCTCTCTCTCTCTCTCTCTCTCTCTCTCTCTCTCTCTCTCTCTCTCTCTCTCTCTCTCTCTCTCTCTCTCTCTCTCTCTCTCTCTCTCATAAACATATCATTTTCTTCTTTCTTTCATCATTTCTCTTTTTTCTCTCTCTCTCTCTCTCTCTCTCTCTCTCTCTCTCTCTCTCTCTCTCTCTCTCTCTCTCTCTCTCTCTCTCTCTCTCTCTCTCTCTCTCTTTCTTTCATTCGGTCCTCTCTCTCTCTCTCTCTCTCTCTCTCTCTCTCTCTCTCTCTCTCTCTCTCTCTCTCTCTCTCTCTCTCTCTCTCTCTCTCTCTCTCTCTCTCTCTCTCTCTCTCTCTCTCATAAACATATAATTTTCTTCTTTCTTTCGTCATTTCTTTTCTCTCTCTCTCTCTCTCTCTCTCTCTCTCTCTCTCTCTCTCTCTCTCTCTCTCTCTCTCTCTCTCTCTCTCTCTCTCTCTCTCTCTCTCTCTCTCTCTCTCTCTCTCTCTCTCTCTCTCTCTCTCTCTCTCTCTCTCACTAATAAACATCCTTCTCCCCTAATCTCAGCTGGCAATCTTTCTTCATTCCGCGTTTTTCGAATCACTCAAGATATACTTCATCGTCGATCATTTTCCCTTCGTCTCGCTTTTAACATTTTTCTTTGTATTTGTATCAGCCAAGGAGTGTCTTTGTGGGGATCATCTTTTATCGCCTCTCCCACGCATTGCTTCGTTTTTTCTTCTCTGTAACTTTTTCCTTTGAGCTCCCCGATAAGTCACACTATCTACTCTGATAACACCGTACCGAAATATTTGTGGACTATCTAGAAAAAAAGTATAAAAAATAATGCGTTCAAAGGTTGTTTTTCGTCTTGTAATTCTCGTTTCGATTTCACTCCCATATTTTTACTTGGTGTGTCATACAGAGGAAATAGATGAGCGTGTGTGTGTGTGTGTGTGTGTGTGTGTGTGTGTGTGTGTGTGTGTGTGTGTTTTCTGTCTGCTTTCAAGTAAACAAAAAGAAAAACTAAATACTCAAACCTATTTTTTCTCTTCTCTTTTTTTCTTTCCCAAGTTTACAAAAGAAAAAAAATCAAAATATTCAAACATATCTTTTCTTTTTTCTTCATTTCTTTCCCTTCCCATCGTCGCGTCCCTTCCCCTATATACCTCTTAACCGCTTCCCGCGCTCACTTTGCATAAGCAGTGGTTGAATGTGTTCCTTCTGGTGTATAAATAAGTAGCCAGAAAAGGACAGAAAATATTATGTCATCCATTTTTTATCTTCACATTTTTTTCTTTCCTGTCTGGACGTCGCATCCCGTTCCGTTCCTCATTACCGCCTCTTAGATTCACGTTAAAAACACGTTAGATGTGTGTCGTCGTATATACAAGTAGAAGATGAAGAGGGAAAAATATCGGAAGCCTAATTTTCTGGTCTTATTTTCTTTTTCAACCAATAGCTTCCCTTTCCTCTCTTCACCTCCCCCCATATTAAACTTGTTTAAGAGGTATTTGTACATGTGTGTCTCTTAATTTTCTCCGTAAATATACAAGTAAAAAAAAAAACATTTATACACATTTTCAGTTTATAAGTTATTTCCACCATAACTTCTCGTTGCGTCCCTTCACCGTATCACACGCACTATGAAAATTTTATGTAGCCAAATGTCTCTGTTCGTCTGTATATTATTCGTATGTTGGTATGCATGTTGTAGGCAAAATAAAAATGACATTCCCTTTTTGTATAAATCCACCGACTCTGACCTCCTCTTTCTCTTCATGACCTTCCGCACTCCCCGGGCGTGAGTCTCTTCGCGTACGTTTAAGTAAAGAGGAAAAAACAGGTATATATATATTCGTCAACATTTTACATTTTTCCTTTCCTTTTCCCTTCGCCGTCGCTCTCTCACTCTCGTCCTCATCTCTTCAGCGTCCCACTCACCCGATAAAAGAAGTAGTTGGATGTGTCTCTGTCGGCGGCAGACACCTCGAGAATGGTGGTGTCGTTGGGCGGGCCTGCCCCCCACGTCTCGTCCACCTCCAGCTCCCATAGTTGACGCGCCAGCCGAGGGGAGTTATCGTTCACGTCCGCCAGCCTCACCACCACCGTGCCTGTCCCTGTGTGGAGGCCGGGAAAAACAGTTTGATTTATGAGAGACGATGATGGTGATTGTGTTTGGGGTTAAGAAAGAGATGGGGGTTGTATTTAGGTTAGGATAAGAGTGGGCTATGTCGGCAGAATTGAAAAAAAATATTAATAACAGGAAAATATATAAAAGGTAAAGGTTAGGTTATAAGCATACGCAATAGCTGCGCGTTACCTCGGTGCTCATCTCCGTCCCGTCGCTCCTTGACCATGTGCTAAGTTAGAACCCATTACCCCGGGACACAAGACAAGTGCAGCATCCGGGTTTCCACAGTTTTTCCTTCTCAGATTTCTTCAGATACTCGTTTATCGACCAGCCCCGAAAGGGGAAAACAAAACAAAAACATGGTGGGCTTCGAGCTGACTCCCGAGGCCGGGATTCGAACCCAGATCCACGGATTCGTAGCTAGGCATTGCGAATTACAAATCGTGGAGGGTAAAGTGTGGTGCAACTACCTCAGCTGTGTATGTGTATGTTCCCGTCAACCAAGCAACATGAACAGCCCCCCATTAGCATCCTACGCCAGTGCCACGCCACACGCACCTTTGAGGCCGCCCCCGTCCGTGGCCACGACTTGGATGTTGTACTCCGGCGTCGTCTCGCGGTCGAGGCAGCACAGCGCCGTCTGGATGAGGCCCGTCTCGGGGTTGACGCGGAAGATGGCCTCGCCCGTGCGCTCGTGGATGACGTTCTTCTCGATGGAGTACATGAGCTTGGCGTTGGTGCCTTCCGAGGCGTCGTCAGCGTCCCAGGCGGCGATCACCCCCACCGAGAGGTCTAGGGAGGAAGAGAAGGAGGGAAGGGGTTAGTTTTTTTTGTGCATCCTCATGCAAGTAACATGGGAAGACAGGAAGCGAGCCTTGCGAATTAAGGAGCACGAAAGTTGAAGTTATTTTAATGACTATTAAGAACAAGAAGTAAACCTGAGCAAGCCGTGTCATGCGTTGAGTTTAAAAAAAAGATGAACAATCAAAGTTAGAATGGTAACGCAATAATTGCAGAAGTCAGGGAAAATATCAATAGTTGGTATAAATTCTATATGTATTTATATTTTTTCTCTATCTTTGTCTATCTACCTATATCTATCTATCTATCTATCTATCAGTCTTTATCTTCCAGCCAGCCCGGATCAGGAAAAGTGTGTAGTGGCGGTGCTGGTAGTGGCTACGCAGTGTTTGCATGACCCAGCAACACGCAGCGGAGTTCCATGTATCGAAAGCCCCCTCCCTCCGCCCCCCTCACTCCACCAAGGGCCGGCATACCTTCCCTTCCTCTCCCTCCGATTTCCGCGGCGCGTCACCCAATCTGTAAATGTTTCGGCTCGCACATTGCCGCGCGAGGTGTGTGTGTGTGTGTGTGTTGGTGTCAGCGTCCAGTCGGTCGGTACTCGTTCTGTAGTCTGCCACGGGAGTTACTCAAGGAAATCAGTGGATGAATGGAGCTGATGGCTGGCTAGGCTGGTGTGTGTGTGTGTGTGTGTGTGTGTGTGTGTGTGTGTGTGTGTGTGTCCATTACCGTACAGTTTTGCATCACCGCCTCGCCCACATCAGTAAGTTCGCCCTACATGTTAATAAATACGAAGCTCACACACACACTTCATCATTTTGGCCAACCCTGCTCACACAAAGAGTCAGTTTTGCGAAAAGTGGTTTTGAAATGTATCCGCTGTTACGTTGGGAATTTCTAAATAACTACATTCTGGTGCCGCGAATTTTGACCTCCCACATAAATATCAGTGCGATCCTCTCTTTTTCAAATGTTTGCTCCTGCCTGTCGCTGTATTCTGACGGGGCCAGGATTTGTTTCATGCTTCTCTTTTTTCTCTTTTTTCCGTGATTAATATGTTTTGTTCGTTTTTAACCTTCATCAAAGTAAATCTCTATCACTCACTCCCACACCCACACACCCACACCCACACCCACACACACACACACACACACACACACGCTTATAATCTTTCATAAACTTGTTCACTTTTCTCATCATCCTCTCTTTTGCTGCGCGCGGTACCTTGTCCAAACTGGCTGTATTTCTCTTCCTTGCGCTTCATTAAACGTTAAAGTCTTACGAGGCACACCTAACACCATGTCGTATCTCTGAGTGTCTCTCTTACATCTTCACTTAGGCCGGTTAGCGTTAATGATCAGGCATAAAGTTCCTCTACTCTGCTTCCCTCGCCTCCCTTTTCCTCATCCGTAATTATCCTCTTAATCCTCCTTTTAATCCTCCACTTTAGCACGGCGAGGCGGATTAAGTTTAGGATTCATGTTGCACTCTCGTAAACCTTGTCCGTGCACGTGGTCCCCCTTTGTTGATCTTATGTTACCTTATTTGAGATTCACTGATTATCTCGACGTGTTCCGTGAAATGTTGCTCCTATATGTTTGACTAATACGGTCCTTGTTCTTGCTCTCTGCAGATGGTGAGTGTCAGAATCTTCCCTACGAACTGTGAGTAATTATCTTATGTCCCTAAAATATTGTTGCTTATCGTCACTGTTGCTCTGTGTGTTTGTGCCTGTCTTGCCGTCTGTCTGTCTGTCTGTCTGTCTTTTTAATTTTTGTGCATGTGCGTGCTCGGGCGTGTATAATTGTTTGGTATCATATAACTTGAAAAATACCGTTGGCTCGTGATTCTTGAAATGTTATACGATAGTGTTAATATAAAATCCGTGTGTCGATATGTGTGTGTGTGTGTGTGTGTGTGTGTGTGTGTGTGTGTGCATGAGGGCACAAACAGCAAAACCACAATTTATAGAATCAAACACACACACACACACACACACACACACACACACACACACACACACACACACACACACACACACACACACACACACACACACACACACACACAGTTCCGAAGTGTAGTTGTTATCATGCTTCCATCACAATAAAGAGGTTCCGGGTTCGATTCCCTGGCGGAGTGGTGACGGATGGGCAGTTTCCTTTAATCCGTACCCTCTGTCCACCCAGCAGTGACTTTGTGCCGGGTGTCATTCTCAGGTTATGGCCCGCCTCCCAGGTGTGTGTGGGTGTTAGGTTGCAGCCGTACCCAAAGATCCGTCACTTGTGAGGTCTACGATCGTTCGGGGAGAGTACTGGCTGACGATCGAGAGTCTAGTGCGTGGTCAGACCATGGTGAATTACACACACACACACACACACACACACACACACACACACACACACGGACGCGCACAAGCAAGTATACATAGATATAGAGTGAGAAAGCGAAAGGTACACAGATAGAAATAGATAAATAGATTAATTGGTAGATAGATAGATAGATAGATAGGTAGATAAACAGAGAGAGAGAGAGAGAGAGAATAGATTGTTCCTTTCCTTTTATATCCCACCCTTTGTCTTTGTCACAGTCTTTGTGTTTGTCTTTCTGGCACTCTCTCTCTCTCTCTCTCTCTCTCTCTCTCTCTCTCTCTCTCTCTCTCTCTCTCTCTCTCTCTCTCTCTGTATCTATCTATCTATCTCTATCTATCTATCTATCTATCAATCTATCTATCTCTGTTGCTCATTCAAACACTTAATTTATCTGCCTCTCCGTCCACCTGTCTCTAGCTTTTTTACCCACCTGTCTACATGTGAATATTTGTTTATTTTTTTTTTGTATATGTTTATTTTTCTGTATGTATTTGCTCTGCGTATTTCCGTGCGTACATTTATTTATGTCTGCCTGTGTATGTTATTTTGTGTGAAAATAGTTTTTGAATTAAAAAAAAATATGATAGCTATATTAATTTACGAAACTATAGAACTATACGTACAGTCTAGACGTAACGGGTATAAAAACATCAACGGTATTAATTATAAACATAACAGATAAGTACCAGGGCGCCGTGTCACCCTCATGACCACCACGACGCACCATAACTTACCACTCAACCTCCATGTAATACAAACAATACCAGGCTACATCACATCACCACCACCATTACCCAAACACCACCATGACCAGACTCCATCGCCTCAAAACACCATCACTTACAACACCAACTCCGTACAACACCCCACGTCACATCACCGACTAACCACTTCACGCCACATCACCACTACTCGAACAACACCACGACCAGATTCCATCACCACAACACACCATCACTGACCACACCACCTCCATGTAACACCACCGACACCAGACCACATCTCATCTCCACTTAACTGCTTCACTACCATTACTCAAACAACACAAGCAGACCCCATCACCTCCACATCTAACTACACCACAGGACCACATGACCCTCACCCTCCACACCACCACGTCACCTTCCTTACACTAGCAACAGTATCATAGTCACAAGCATGGAAGGGGACGCAGTGAGTGAGTGAGGCTTGGTGCTGCGTCCTGCGTATACTCGAACCGGGGCGGGGCGGGGGCGGGGCGGGGCGGTGTTTGGAGAGAGGCGGACGTACAAGCCATATGCGAAATTCTGTTTGACTAGGCTCTGTAAACAGCAACGGCCGGTATTGTTTGCGGCGACCCACGAGCGAACGAGCCGGCCGATGTTCCTGGAGTGGACAAACAGAGAGCCAGACAGACAGACAGACATATAGGCCGACTGGCTGACAGACGGATAGACACACAGCATGGCCGATCCGTTGTGCTTTTTCGTGAAGGGAAGAGATGGAAGGGAGGATGAAGGAAAGCGAAAGAAATGGAAGAAAACGGAAAGAAATGTAATGAATGGGAAGGGGGGTATAAGAAAAGAAACCATATATATAGGGCAGGGATGGGAAAGAAAGAGAAGAGAAATATGGACAATGGAATGGAGGAAAAGTGAATGGCAAGGAAGGGAAGAGAAGCGAGAGAACGGGAGGAAGAGGAAGGAACGAAACGGAGGGAACTTGAAATGAAAGTAAGGAAAGGAGAACAGGAAAGTAGAAGAAAGGGAATGAAAGGCTAAGGTAGCAAAATAAAGAAAGCTGAAGAGAACCGGGCAGGAAAGGAAAGGGAAGGGAAGGGGAGGGAAGGGAAGGGAAGAGAAGGGAAATGAAAAGTGGGAAAATATGAGGTGGAAATGGAAGGGATAGATATGACAAGAAAGGAGAAGAGAGGGTATAGAAAGAAAAAGAGAGGGCAGACGGGAAGGGAAAGGAAAATAAATAGGAAGGGAGGAAAGAAAGGAAAACGTAGGAAAGTGCAGGAAATGCTTGTCTTCAGGTTTCGTTTTCTTCCATCGGTACGGATAGGCAGACTTCGGAAAATGTAAATAAAAGTGGAAAAAGAAGAAAATAGAAAGAAAAGCCTGGCTCCTTGTCGCGTTTTCTTTCAATAGCACCTACAGGCAGACTTGGCAAAATCTAAATAAAAGGGACAGTGAGGAGAAAAGAGGGAAAGCTTGTCTCCAAATCTCGTCTTCTTTCACCGACACCGGCAGGCAGACTTCGCAAAATCTAAATAAAGAGATGTTAATGCAGCGGTGTATTGCTTTAATTCGTTTGCTCCACCGCGTGTAAAGTTGTTCTTGAGGGTTAATGTGTTTTGTTTTCATCTATATGGCGATGACGCCCATCAGATGCTTTTCATTTGTCTCACGAAATAGAAATCCTAGCACATAAATTATCCAAAGGGCGGTGGCCGGCGGTTGGCAACTGGTTCACGGCTAGAGCACGTATTCTTAACCACGTAGCTGCAGGGATCATGTTTCTTAAAGGCCCCTCTAAGCGAGAAAAATGAGAAAAAATCATCACTCACGCAAACCACTTCATAATATATATAACGCATTTGTGATTAGTTTATGCATCATCTATTTTTGGGGGTTTATATCATGGCAAAAATGTGGCCGGTCGCTGGTACACGGTAAAGCCGCAAATTTGGCCCGTCTCTGCTACCGGGTTAAACGTGTCGGGGCCTTTGTATGCCTGTTTGAAAAGCCTCTCGTAAAGGATCTTGTGGTTTTCATGGATTGTTTTGCGATCCTATTGAAAGTTTTACCCGACTTCTGAGCCTTGAACGTGAACATCACATATGAAAATACAGTTAATCTTTACTGTGGCCTTGCAAATTAGCCTTAATGGGAGCGCGATACGTTTAAGAATATGGACCTAGATTCCTTAAATAATTGCCATAGCCATAAAGCAATCAGTTTCTTCATAGTCTGATAGTATTTGCGATATTCTATGGATGCGTCGACTTATACGACAAAGATTCTATGTGATAAAGGTAAGGATATATGTTTCCTCTCGACGCCCTTGATGCGCGCCGGAGAAGGTGGGCTGGGGAAGCTAAGTAATCAGACCAACCTGCGACAAAGCTCCTCTCTGGTGTAGGTAGAATTAGATGCTTCCTCTCGACCCCCCCTAATGCGCGCCGGAGAAGGTGGGTCGGGGAAGTGTGAGTAATGAGGTCCGCGTGCACTTGGCGGGTGATTTAGGCAACACCGCCGCCACCTGCCGCTAAGCGCTGTGTTGGTGCCGCCGTCTCCGCGCAGCCCCGCATCGTGCATTTCATGTTTCGGCGACGTTTTCAGTTTAATATATATTTCATGTAAGTCAGTGGAAGAAATATATATCTTTTGTGTACTGTTTTGCCTTTGCCTGTCTCTTTTACTGATGAAAAAAAAAAAAAAAAAAGCATACTGCATAATTTGCGAGTCAATTTTATAAGCAAGTTTTACCTCACTTTTCTACACTTCAGATTTGTGATATAGTATTTTCATCATCAGTTAATGTACAATGCACGCCTTATCTCTCCTTTTAAGGTTTTAAGGTTTATAATAGGTTTACATCAAAGTCTCTCTCTCTCTCTCTCTCTCTCTCTCTCTCTCTCTCTCTCTCTCTCTCTCTCTCTCTCTCTCTCTCTCTCTCTCTCTCTCTCTCTCTCTCTCTCTCTCTCTCTCTCTCTCTCTCTCTCTCTCTCTCTCTCTCTCTCTCTCTCTCTCTCTCTCTCTCTCTCTCTCTCTCTCTCTCTCTCTCTCTCTCTCTCTATCTCTCTCTCTCTCTCTCTGACTCACTCTCTCTCTCTCTCTCTCTCTCTCTCTCTCTCTCTCTCTCTCTCTCTCTCTCTCTCTCTCTCTCTCTCTCTCTCTCTTTTATTCATCTCCTTTCACTCACGTTTTCTTTTTATTCCCTCTTTCTTTTTATTCTTTTCTCTTTCACGCGTTTCTTTACTTGATTTCTATTTTTACTTTTCATTCTTTTCAACCTCTCACTTTTCACTCCTATTGGCTTTTACTTTTAACTTTTCAAACTTTTTCATTCACGTTACATTGTCATTTACGTGTACTCTAATTTATTACTTCTTTTACATTTAAGTCGCGAAAAATTTAATTGCAGCTTTTATCATTTCACAGATGCGTAAGAGTAATTGTACAGGACTTCGTTTTTTTTTTTTTAGTGTGAATTCTTTGTGGACCCGTCCTGTGTGTATAGAGCCGCGCAGCATTGGAAGAGGCTCAACAGAGAGTTAGAATATAGATGTCTCTATATAAGGTTGGTATTAGGGAAGTAAACCTGCTTAATCTCGGTGTTTGTAGCTTGCTGGGAGGGACTTCATTATGTTTGGTCAAAATTCCTCAAAGAGCCGAGCATCAGTGCAAGCGGTTAATGGAGTTGGAATAATAAGTGAAGAAATGCTTTAATAAAAAAAATAAAAAAATGATGTACCAGTCGGATGGCTGAAGCACATGTTCATATTCGCGTTCGTTAGGATTTTTTTTTCACCGTCAATACACCTTGATTAAATTAATTAGCATTATTGATAAATCGTATCTTTAATTACTGCTGCAGTGCTATTAATATTAGTATATTTTTTCAATTAATAAGAATACATTTTTCTGGTAATAATAATAGCAATCCTGTTATCAAAGGTTGTTGCTCGCGTGTGCCTGAAGCAGTCGTCCCTGACAGTGCCGCCGATAAAACGCCGATGCCTTTGATGGCCTTATTTGACGAGAGAATGTTGAAATGATGAATAATGTTATTAACCGTGAGTGGTGTACGCTCAGTGATCATTTTAACAAGTTCCTTATAAAGTCTACATATTCTGTCCGTGTCGCTGTAGCAGATTGAGTGTGTGCAGAATGGGGACCCCGCGCCAGAGGGAAAAATGTAGCTCGTAGGCCTTACTTATTTTGCAATTCTATGAGTCAGTGAAATGGCATCGGCAGCGTTCTCTTTTTATATTGTGCTTTTTTACTCACCTTTGTCTTTTTATTCACTTCCTTTTGACATTTTTCTTTCACCTATTTACATTTTACTTTTCACATACTTTTCACTCCTACTTTTCGATGTCTCAGTTTTCCAGAATGGAGAAATGGAAAATGCTGACGGCTTCCTGATGTCCTTGCATATCAGCTCGCCAGGTCTCCATCTAGCATTTGCTGTTTTTATAATTGTTTTAACGTCACAAATGAGAAAAAAATATATAGAAGCATGTTCGGAGGAGACGTCTTGAACAATCGATTACAGAAAAAAGTAGTCTTAGTGTAATAATGACATTGGTAAACACTAGTCATCGTCATCACTTCCCCCGACAAGCACGGTGAGGGGACACAAAACTGAAAGCGCGGAACAAAACTGGGGATAGAAAAAGAAAAATCCGGTGAACGTTGGCCGCAGGCTATTCAGTTACGCACGTACGCACTCGCTCCCTCCCTCCCTCCCTTTCTCTTTCCCTTTCTCCTTCCTTCCTGCCTTCCTTCTTCCGTCACTCGTCAGTCTCTCGCTAACTCCCAACTGACACGAATAGGCATTTTTTGAGCTTTTTTTGGACATTTTTAAATTTTTAGTCTCACTCCTGGCCTGTCTATTTTGCTGTAAATAAATATTCACCATCAACATTGCCCCCTGCCTAGCTTCATAGCACGCTGGGGAGGTTGACTCGTGGGGTGGCAGAGGATTTGGTAAATAGACTCACTGAGAAAGGCTCTTGGAGATAGTCACCTTCTTTATGCATCAGTCTATTGGGGAAGTGGACGCCACCTTCTCGCTGGTTGAAATTAGAGTAATAAATAAAATAAAAAGTAAAAGAAACGACAAGCATATATTCATTTTTTTTTTAATTATGTGGTTTTCCATTTTAACAACTTTGGAATATACAGGGACGTACGTTTTCAATATTTTTTTTATTTAGACGCCCCTACTTCTGGACGGTTAGGTGCCGCGTGTTGAGGCCTCAGTCGTTAGTAGAGGAGCTGCTCCTATTAGTTCTTCGTCATATCGGTCGCCTTTGAAGCCGTAGCGTGGTAATACATCATACTTACTGCCAGGTATCATATGGGAACTAATCACCACCATAACCCATTTTTTCAACGTAGTCTATTTAACAGAAGCGCTAGGAGGTGACGCCATAGCGTGGGGAGGCTTGACTTTAAGGGGACGGACCTCTCTCCTGCAGCGCTCCCAATGATATTTATAAGCCTAACACCACGCTTCTTTCTGTGCAAGTGCCGTTATTATGGACCTTAAAGTCTTTGAACCTTATATCAATGCACGACGCCCGCCGTACGTCCTTCGAGTAAAAACTCTTTTTCTTGGTGAGGGCTGTGCATGTCACTCCCACCCACCGTTGCCAGATATCGTATTCAGAGCATAGTATTTACCGGCTTCTGACGCCTAACTATTGCCAAGAAACATCAGGAATTAACTATTTATAACGATAATTATAAGTGAATCTCCTTATTGAGGCTACGAGACAGTTTTTGGCTCGGAAGTGGGTAAATATGATAGGCTGACTGAGACAATCTGGCATCGTTGCTCCCACCCACCTGCACATGGGTCACCCGCAGAGCTGAGACCAAAGACTTAGCCCTGTTCTCGGCAATACCTCACGCTTGCCGGCGGGGATCGTGTGGGCACAGATTACCGCCATAACTCGATGTGTAGCGGAAAGGAGGGTGCAGAGAGGCGACGCAACAGAGTAGTCTTGGTAGCCATGTATACTGTTCATTATCCGATCCCAGACCAAGACTTACCCCGTTCTCGGCAATACGTTACGCTTAACGGATTGGATTGCATGGAAATATATCACCACTGCAATCTGCCGTATTAATGTATAGTGTATTACAAAGTATGGCGACGTAGCACAATGGTTTTAATAACAATTTGAATGACACCAAGAGTCGCTTAAACTGGTCCATCTTGAATTTCTTGATAGGCGCCGCATAAACCCGGTCCATTTCCGTATACTGGGAAGGAGAAAGGGTACACATTGGGGCCACATATCATTTCCTTGATAGCGATATTAATCATTGTCCTACCTGCGGAGCCGAGACCGGTAATACTTCACGCTGATTGCCCGGGATTATGAGGGAGTAGATCACAGCCATAACCCACTTTGTTCACGTGGCCTGTTTAAAGAGGAGGCGACGCACAGAGACGGGTGACATTAGGAAATAGCCTTAACAGTGATACAACTTACACCAGACCAGAGTATTTATGCTCTCTTTACAATTTCAAGATATTTATTAGGTGCCGCATAAGATTAAGAAACGGATGTTATGATGAGAGAGCAATATGTTTTACCCTTATTTTAAAGCGAGCCGCTATTACACTTCTCTGATGCACAGTGTCCCTAATAAATATTAGTATGAATAAGGTACTGTTTTTTTTATACTTTAGGGAACTGCTACTACTACTACTACTACTACTACTACTTTTTTTTATTTTTACGTCGTGGCCTATTGCGCCGGTAGGCTTCTTCCCGGTGGATCCTGATGGTCGGCCCAAGGCACTACTACTACTACTACTATTACTACTACTACTACTACTACTACTACTACTACTACTACTACTACTACTACTACTACTACTACTACTCTCCGTGTTACCGTCGCTCCCTAGGTTATGGGTTTTACCTCGTGGACCGCGAATACGTACAGCTCTAAAAAAAAAAAAAAGATAACAGTAGTAATTGGACTCTGTTTAGTAAAAGTTGAAGGTATAACGACGCCAAACTGTAATGACTAAACACACGGATGCGCCGCGACGGACCTGTCCCTGAGCGTAATGGCAGGAAAACGATGCCAACACGAGGCAACTTTTGTTTTGTGGTGTATTTGAAACTATCATTGGTGGTGCTGGTCTTTTTTTTTATTTATTTATTCTCTCTCTCTCTCTCTCTCTCTCTCTCTCTCTCGATATCATGTTTTTTTTCTTTCTATATATCTTTCATCTTCTTTTTTTCTCTTTCTCTTTCCTTTTTGTATTGTCATTTTTTCTCTATGTCTTTCAATATCTTTTGTCTCATTTTGTCTTTCTTTCGTTTCTCTCTTTCATTCTGGCTTCCAGTCATCTTTTTCTCACTTTCTCTTTTTGTTTAGCTTATTGTTGTTTCCCTCTTGCTCCCTTTCTGCGGTTTCTTTTTTTCTTCTTCTGTGTTTAATTTTTCTTTTAAGTTTCTCTTAAGTATGAATTTTAATCGTGAACCAGAAACGATTTTTCAGGATATTATTTCTTTTTCGTGTACCTCCCGCAGAACATGAAATAACAAAACTTTTCTCCGCACACAAATACAGATTATTCATATATTTCTGACAACCTTCAAGTACAAATATTGGTGATCATGGCTGTGAACATCAACCAGGAACATTGACGCAGATAGCACGAGCCATAAGTTATTTACATTTATTCTGTACTGAGGCTCCGCTCCCTCCACTGCTCAAGGTTTTCGTGTTACGGCTACAACTGTCATTACTTTCTGATCACCCATGTTTAACTTTTCGCAACCTTTCTCATATCTCAGAAAAGGGAGGTGACTGGCACAACTACGGTTATAGGAAAGATAACGTTTTTACATTTTTTATTACTGTTTTTGCTTACAGTAAAAGGTGTTCAGTAAGCTCTAAATGTCCTAAGGATTCTACCGTTACAGAGGAAAGAGAATGAAGTGTCAAAGACCTGTCAAATTTCGTTCCAGAGATGTCATGATACTTCGTTCATAGAAAGTTTAAATCTGAGGAAGTTTATTTTCTTTACATATCCTTTCTTAGATCGCGTAATAGTTTCTGAAGGGACGTTTAGTGGAATCCTTCAAATATATGGGCGGGTAAAGACGCTGGAAACAAATGATACTATAGAGCAGTTTGCGTGTTGTTTTGTGTCGTCTGTGTACTAAATAATTATACAACGCGGGATATTAAAAATGCTTCTGTTTTACTGTTTCCTGGAACCTATCAATTACACAAAGGATTCCGGAAATGTATCATGTTTGCTGATTATTGTGTCAATATTGCGGATGTATATATTATAAGTGCATATTACTTTTATATATCAATAGCTGTAGTTAAAAGTGGTAGTGGTGGTAATAGTCATGGAGTTGTGATATTTACAAATGTGCAAGAATAGCAAATGTAATACCAGTAGATGTATTATTATTATTATTATTATTATTATTATTATTATTATTATTATTATTATTATTATTATTATTATTATTATTATTATTATTATTATTATTATTATTATTATTATTATTATTATTATAATTATAATTATTATTATTAATATTATTATTATTATTATTATTATTATTATTATTATTATTATTATTATTATTATTATTATTATTATTATTATTATTATTATTATTATAATTATTATTATTATTATTATTATTATTATTATTATTATTATTATTATTATTATTATTATTATTATTATTATTATTATTATTATTATTATTATTATTATTATTATTATTATTATTATTATTATTATTATTATTATTATTATTATTATTATTATTAATGTTATTATTAATGTTATTATGAAAATTATTATTATTATTATTATTTTTATTATTATTATTATTATTATTATTATTATTATTATTATTATTATTATTGTTATTATTATTATTATTATTATTATTATTATCATTACCAGGGTTGTTTGATTTAAATGAAATTTGTTTAAATCACTGATTTGATTTACATTAAGATTTAAATCAAATGATATTTTTTTAATTATTTATTTAAATCAAGATTTATATTTTTGATTTTTTGAATGTCATTGATTTAAATCTTGATCTTATTGCAGGGCAACAATATAGAGTGGAAAAAGAAATGAAGAAAACACTCTCTAACTTTGATATCAATATTTTCCTTGTCAACTTCACAAATTTTCCTGAGCTGGTTAGTTCATTTTATATATCTTCCATCAGCCACACCTGGTCCGTCTAGAGTCCTGGGGCAGAACAAGACGTTGACCGCCTTTCTGTCGGTATCTTGCTGAGGCAGAGTGATGGTTTCAAAAGTATTTTACATGAACCACATGTTCTTTTATGTTACCAATTTCCAAATCATGACCCAAAACAGTGCAGTGCAACCATGGGTTAGAAACTTTTGGTCATTTGCTTGTTGTAATTGTTTTCTCATCTTGTCGACATTGGCTGTATTAGATGCCTAAGTGTCCTGATATAGCAAGTTTCTCATCCCTTGGATCTTTTTTTTTATGCCTCCATGGTCTAGTGGTTAGCGTGCATAGCTACGAAGCCGCGGCCGTGGGTTCGAATCCCGGCCTGAGCAGTCAGCGTGCTGCTCACCCAGCTGTTCATCTTCCCTTTCGGGCTGGTCAATGTATGGGTACCTGGGTAAACCCGGGCAAGGTAAACTATGACTATGAACACTCGCCTGCGCCAGAACGGGCTGGGCCGACCATCAAGCCCCACCTGGAAGAAGCCTTGGGCCGACCATCAGGCCCCACCGGGAAGATGCCTACCGGCGCAATAGGCAACAACGTAAAAAAAAAAAAAAAAAAAAAATATATATATATATATATATATATATATATATATATATATATATATATATATATATATATATATATATATATATATATATATAGACCATGCTTAGACAAATCGAGTTAATCCAATAGTGGGAGGCGCCACAGAAGCCGTTCGGAAACTGGCTCGGGTAACTCAATACTAATGATAAAAATAATAATGATACTACTACTACTACTACTACTACTACTACTACTACTACTACTACTACTACTACTACTACTACTACAACTACTACTACTAATGATAAATCTGGCGATATAAACACTGATTTACAGGTAACAGGGCCATCAGTCATATTAACATCATTTCATAGACCAATAACTAAAAAAAACAATGCCATCAGATTTCCCCAACAATTCATTCAGCCAGTTTAGCGGCGAGTCAGGTCTGTAGCTGGAGCTGGGCCTTGGTATAGGAGGCAGCAGCGCGAAGGTCAGGGATCATAAGCTTAACCTTACACGACCTGCACCAGAGACGTCAAAGGATATCATTAAAGGGCATAAGCGAGCAGCAGGTACACAGCATCCCCTGCACAATACTATAGAATGTCATAGCACAGGGAGCAGCAACCAAAGGTGAAGTATTATTTGATTTGCCTTCACACCTGAGAAGCGCTAACGTTAACTGATCACGAGTCATCCAGGATCCCCAAAGACTCCCATACGCCATATCTACTTCAGGAGGCAGTAGCACCAGACTGAAGTATTATTATTATTATTTTTTTTACAACAAAGGAGACAGCTCAACGGCACAATAAAAAGTAAACAATAATAAAAAAAAAGCCCGCTACTCGCTGCTCACAAAAATAATCCAAAGAGGTGGCCGAGAGAGAGGTCAATTTCGAGAGGAGAGGTGCCCAGATTATACAGGTAACCTTTACACAACGGCAACTCCAGCAGTCAAATGGTCCATCAAACGGTTTAACGAGCCTCCATACAGTACTGCTATACCTTGTTACCTATTGAGCCAGTAACACGAATATCAGAAGTGATTGAATTAGCCTTCACACCACGGCAGCTCCACCGCTAAAAAGTATCAAAAGGTTTAACAAGCCCTAATAAAATGCTGCTATATCTTGTTACCCCAGGAGCCTGTACCACGCATTTCAGGTGTTATTATATTAGCCATCACTCCATGGCAAAAAAAAAAAAAAAAAAAAAAAATAGCTACAGGTCACATAGGAGTGCCTGATAGAGGTGCATGCGAGCTATTGATAACCTTAACGTTGTGATATAACAGGAGGCGGGAACACAAGGGTCAGGCGTTATCAGATTAACCTACATCAGAGGGGCAGCATCGATTGTAGCTGGAGCCGTCAAAGGAGGTTTATCAGAGGGTGCAAACGAGCAACAGCGGTACACGGCATTCCTCCGAGGCCATCATGCCATGCTGCTACAGACTGTCATTGGCATCATAAAAACCAGTGACGTGTC
Source organism: Eriocheir sinensis (assembly GCF_024679095.1). Classification (NCBI taxonomy): domain Eukaryota; kingdom Metazoa; phylum Arthropoda; class Malacostraca; order Decapoda; family Varunidae; genus Eriocheir; species Eriocheir sinensis. The sequence continues at coordinate 12,037,099 of NC_066549.1, read as the reverse complement.
GGGCTTCATTAGATTAGTCTTCACATTAGGCCCAACTAGAGGCGTTAAAAGGGCTTCCTCAGAGGCTGTAGGCAAGAAACATCGTAGAGTTTCACCTCAAGGCACTCTCCCACACAGCACAGAGTTGGCATCGTAGGGGCAGTGATACAAGCCCACAGGAGCTTACACATGACCTTTATCTCAGGGTTCAAGGGAGCAACACACGTGCAAAACTTAACCCCAAGGCTCCCGCACACTACTGACACTCTTGGTACAGGAGGCGGACGGAAAAATCAGGTTGTATTAGATTAATCTCTACAAAACCAGGGCAGCACCAGCTATGAGCGTCAAAGGGGCTCCATCAAGGGATTCAGGTGAGCAAGACAGGAGCACGCTAGCCTGAGATCCCGGCTGCCACAATTACCTCGCGGCTCTGGGGACCGGCGCCACGGTTAAGCTCACATCTGCAGGCGAGCGTGTACGCACTCTCCGCCACTTGCTCTATCTCTAACGCATGCCGCCTCCAGTTGTGTTCAGGCAGTAATTAAGTGGCTCACCCAGCGCCTTCCATTGTGAGAAGGGATTGTAATAGGTAGATAAGGGTAGTTAGGATGCTCGTAAATTGTGGAACTTATTACTACGCCTAGGAATAAATGGGTAGAGATACTGAAACTTCTACTGTTACTACTACCACACTACCACTACTATCTTTACTCTTAGGCTACTACTATTCCTATTTCTACTACTACTACTACTACTACTACTACTACTACTACTACTACTACTACTACTACTACTACTACTACTACTACTACTACTACTCTTTTAGCGTTAATGGTAACTGTATTTCCGAGGATCACACGGCACTAAAAGTCTCGGCAAATTAATTGTTAGGGGATAAAGTACACGACACAGTAATTGAGGCTTGAAGTAAGTCGGTGTTTACGGGGTGGCGTGTGCCGTGCGGAGATTATTATTGTTGTTATTGTTTTATTATTATTATTATTATTATTATTATTATTATTATTATTATTATTATTATTATTATTATTATTATTATTATTATTATTATTATTATTATTATTATTATTATTATTATTATTATTATTATTATTACTATTGTTATTACTATTGGTATTACGTGCAGTGCCTTAGTAGTTTATTTCTCTGAGACCAACAATTTAAGTTTTTGATCAAGAAAAGTCGAAAACGTCTTTTTTTTTTTTTTTTTTTTTTACATTGCTGCCTATTGCGCCGGTAGGCTTCTTCCCGGTGGATCCTGATGGTCGGTCCAAGGCTTCATTCCGGTGGGTCCTGATGGTCGGCCCAGCCCGTTCTGGCGCAGGCGAGTGTTTTACATAAAGTAAAAAATCGTGATAATTGAGACGGGGAGCGAGGTCGTGGTGGCGAGGCGTGCTGTGAGCGGCGTTCAGGGCTGATTGTGCCGCGCCAAACGAAGGCGTAGGCCCGCACAGGGGATGAGGGACACTGAGAGGATTGCTGTCTGTTAGGAGGATCGTAACATGTTGAAAAATATTATTGGAGACGATTTTGAGACCATGAATATATCAGTGGGACACACATGAATATCAGTCACATGTATACTAACTGTCTTAAGATTGATGTTATAAACGAATGACAGAC
>NC_066549.1:12025914-12035376 GCF_024679095.1 Eriocheir sinensis | reverse complement strand
CTTGGAAGAAGTCTAATAAATTCATTAGGCAGGAGCGTTTGTTTCTGAAGCCATGCTGGGTGTCGGAGATTATATTATTGTTTTCTAGAGACTTAACAAGTTTATCTCTAATAATCTTTTCGAGTATTTTTCCTGCCACTGATGTCAAACTTAAGGGCCTGTAGTTTAATGCAACGCTTTTGTCTCCTTTTTTGAAGATCGGTGTTACGTTGGCCATCTTCCAGTCTTCCGGGACCTTGTTTAGTTGAACTGACCGGTTGAATATGTTAGTGAGTGGTTGAAGTATTTTTTGTTTAAGCTCTTTTAATAACCGCGAGGACAAACTGTCGGGTCCCGTTGACTTGTTCGTGTCGAGTTTGTCCAAGTACTTTTTTTACTTCTTGGTCGCATACTGAGTCAATTTCCAGCGGCGTGATCACACTCGGCGGGGCAGGGCTCTCGGGAATGGGTTCGATGTCCTCGACTGTGAATACGGATGCGAAGTTACTGTTGAGGATTCTGGCCATCTGTTTACTGTCCTGAGTTACATATCCAGTCTCGTCTGTCAGGGGACCAATATTGGATTTTACTTTCTTTTTCGATCTTATGCACGTGAAGAATTTCTTCGAGTTAGTTTTGATTTCGCGCGCTATTTGCTTTTCATAGTTGCGTTTGCTACTCTGAATAAGGCTGCGACAAGCTCTGAGGCTGTTGTGGTACTGTGTGCTGGCTTCGGCCGTAGCATTCTCTTTCATCAAATTATAATTCCTTTTTTTTAGGTTTACTGCCCTTTTTATTTCTCTGGTCATCCACGGTGGATCTACGGCACCATTTACTCGCCTGGATTTCGTAGGCACTGTAGTCTTATCTTTGAAGACGTTCCACGCGTTTTCGATTGTACTGTCAGTGTGGTTAAGTTGGTCCCAGGTCGCAGGGGGAAGCAGCTCATGGGCTTAGTTGAAATTTACTTTTTTGTAATCTGGTATCACTGACGGATTATCTACGAGTTTGTGACATATGTTGACATTAAAACGGATTAAGTGGTGATCGCAGCCATTAAGTTTCTCACCAACTTCACAGTCTCGAATGAGTTCTGGGTCGCTTACTAATACCAGATCCAGCAGATTGTTTTCTCTTGTTGGTTGAGTTACAACTTGAGTGAGGAACGAATCCTCCACCATTTCTAAAAGCCTGTTACCCTCTTGATCTCCAGTCATCAGTCCCCAGTCAATGTTAGGGCAATTAAAGTCCCCAATTATAATTGCTTCCTTGCTTTTAGTTAGAGAGTGACTCTCTTCGTAGATGTCAGAGTCATAGGATTACTGTTGTTACGGAGGCCTGTATACGGTTTCAAGAGTTAGTTTCTTGTTATTTGCGGTTATTTCCACATAGACAGAATCGTATTTCTGCGTCCTGTTTGTCTATTTTATGGCAGGAGTGTACTTTTACGTAGCAAACTACTCCTCCTCCTTTCTTGTGCTTTCGACTTTTGTGGAAGCTTTCGTACCCAGGGAATGACATTTCGGATTCTAGATGGGTAGAGTTGGCCCAAGTCTCTGTGATGGCTACCACATCTGGTTTCTCTGTTGCAATATACGCCCTAATTTCGTCCTTTTTGGGTATTAAACTACGTGCATTTGTGTACATGATAGAAATGTGGCCGTGACGAGTTGTACCAGTTCGCTTGTCGGAGGCGTGGTTAGTTACACAGTTTCTTGTGAGTCGCACTGACGCTACGGGTTGGTTGATCAAGGGCTGCCTTTGCCCCGTCCTCGCCCGCCGTTTTTTGAAAGGCTTTTCGAAAAGCTTTTCACTGCCTCGTCCAGAAGCCTCCCGAAACGCGCCGATCCAACCTCATTCAGATGTAGTCCATCGTTCCAAAACAAGTCTGGGCGCTCAAGGAAGTGGTGCCAGGCGTTTGTAAACGCCACGCCTTCGTCGTCACAAATTTCCTTCAGACTAGTATTGATGTTGCTCGCTTTGCTGTTGAAGCCGGCGTAAGCGCTGATTCTGGGTAGAATTCCAGAGACAATGACGTGAGGGGACTTGGTCTTGTAACGCCGAATGACCTGACGGTATTTTGATAGTAGGGCCTGAGTTTGAGTAGACTGAACGTCATTTGTCCCCGCGTGAATCAAATAAACTGTGTCTTCCTTCGCGAGTTCCGTGACAGCATCGACAGCTGAAGTAATGTCGTCCAGTTTGGCTCCCGGAATACAATAACGCCTCCGCCCGAGGAGGAGGACGACCAGGAAGAGAAGGAGGAGGAGGAGGAGGAAGAAGAGGAGGAGGAGAAAAAAAGATGATGATGATGATGATGATGAAGAGAAGAAGAAGAAGAAGAAGAAGAAGAAAATATAAGAAGAAAAAGAAATAGAAGAAGAAAAAGAAAAAGAAAAAGAAAAAGGAGAAGAAGAAGAAGAAGAAGAAAGAGCAAACAAGTGATAAAGGCATATTACAGAGGCTAGGAAAAGGGAGAGGAGAAGGAGGAGGAAGTGGGATAGCAGGAGGAGGAGGAGGAGGAGGGGGAGAAGGAGAAAGTGAAAGGAGGATACGGAAGAAGAGCATGAGAACAAAGGCGAATGATGATAGAGGAAATGAATAGCATGAGGAAGAAGAAGAGGAAGAGGAGGAGGCGGAGAAGGAAGAGGAAGAGGAGCAACAGGAAGGGGAAGGTGGAAGAGGAGAAAGAGGAAGGAAACTATTTAGTGAAAGACGAAGAACAAAAGTAAGGGGAGGAGCTAAATTAATTAAATACTAAAATGACGCATGCTGAGATATTTGATAAACGGAGATGAAGGAAGGAAAGAAGGAGGGAAGAGAAAGGAGGAGGAAAAAGGAAGCAGCTGTAAACCCTTGCAAGCGAAGCAAAGAGCGCTGCGAACAGGGGGTGAAAGGGGCAAGCATGTTTCTGCGAATATCCTCACTTTTGATACTTCCGCGTTGGTTTCATACGTGTCTCTATTTTCAGTTAGTATTCTCGGTTTAAAATATAATATCATACCGAACACAAGGAAAGGAAAAATAAAAAGATACTCGCTCTACCTGGAGATGAAAGTCAAATGCTAATGAACAGTAATAAGGAGTGAACAGAAAATGAAGCAGAGATGCGATGATTATACTCTTTGTGGATACTTATGCGAAATTGATATGGTTTCCTTGAGAGAATCTCCTCGTGTGCGCGCTGAGAACATAACTGAAGTTATAGCCTTTGGGATGGAAGGAAGCTCTTTTGGGGGGTCCAACAACAAAGGAGTGGAAGCTTTCACACACACACACACACACACACACACACACACACACACACACAAAAAAAAAAAAACACACACAGCCCCGTGTAGCCCATCGCTCTGCGATGCAGACGTTCGCCTCTAACCCTTGCTCCCCGCCAATGCCTTGACAACCGTAGACGAAGGGACAGATGGGCGGCCTGGACCTGCCCGCCATAATTCAAGGGTTTGTGTTCGACGCCGCGAGCACGGCCGCGGGCAAGGGACTGAGGCCGCTGTGCACTTACTCCAACAACAAGCAATGATGACAATAATAATTACAATAATAATAATAACAATAATAATAATAATAATAATAATAATAATAATAATAATAATAATAATAATAATAATAATAATAATAATAATAATAATAATAATAATAATAATAATAATAATAATAATAAAATAATAATAATAATAATAATAATATCAATAAAAATAATATCGTGACGCAAATAACGATAATAAAAATAACAACATTAATAAACAAAATAATAGAAAACAATTGAAAAAATGAGGTATAGTATAAAATACACCTACAACACTGCAGGCGAGGTGCAGGTGAAGCACAGTGAATCGCATTATGAAAGGGAAAGCTGCCCAACAAAACAACACACGTCTGTCACCACGCAGTAAAATCCACTCCATAACTTTTTTTACCTACATCACAGGTACAACAGGATATGAATAATTAAATGAAGCGTGAACAAACAAATAACCAAAAAAAATGTAACATTTAGTGATGTAATGGAACACGCTAAGCACTCACACATTCTATTTAACAGAAAATAACAGATTCTGGCGTTCAGCGCGCCTGAGTGACCAAACGAAGTGTTTTGTCACGCGTGAGCGGCTGTGCCAGGCTGCTCCCGGCTGTTGGCATGGATAAGCCACGCACGGATCTGTTTTATATATATATATATATATATATATATATATATATATATATATATATATATATATATATATATATATATATATATATATATATATAGGGAGTAGGTAGAAAGACACCTACCGAAACAGCCATAAGCCACTCCCGGTGAGGTATAGATGGGAAGCGAGGAGGGTGCTGAAGCCCTCTAAATACCCTTTCCATGTCCTCACTCTCCGTTTCCCTATTGTCTCATCAACACCAGAGAGTAATTCAGCATGCTCTCTAAAAACAGATCCTCTTTCTTTCCACACCACACTACATTCACACAACATACACATCATTTCCCAAAATTTTACAAATTCAAAATGGCTGAACAAAAAAAAGCCTCGGAGTCCCCACCTGGGGGGGGACCACAAATTCCCCCAGGGAAGATTCCCCTTTTGGCTGTCGACTTGAGAGATGTCTTGATAGCTCCTCAGACTTTTTTCTTATCAACTTCTGCAACATACGCGGTCTTCGTTCCAATTTCCATTCAGTGGAGCCCCATCTCTCCTCGTCTAAACCTCACCTTCTCTTCCTCACCAAAACACAGGTCTCGGCGGCTACTGACATATATAAATACAGTGTCCGTAAAAATCTTTACGGTCCGGTCCGTAACCGTGAGCGTTTTATAAAACCTATTTAGTTAGACACTCATAATTGAACTTAATTTATATTTCAGTACTTGCCCACGTTTTATTTCGTCCACATGGCACAACTAGTGACATAGGACTAGTGAGATAGGCGACCTCAAGACACAGGTCGTCTTTAGCATGGAGTCAATTTCCCCGCCCTTTTATCATATGTATCTCATGTTTAAATAAGAGAGAGAGAGAGAGAGAGAGAGAGAGAGAGAGAGAGAGAGAGAGAGAGAGAGAGAGAGAGAGAGAGAGAGAGAGAGAGAGAGAGAGAGAGAGAGAGAGAGAGAGAGAGAGAGAGAGAGAGAGAGAGAGAGAGAGAGAGAGAGAGAGAGAGAGACCCATAATTCACAACAAGTGCAGCTTCGGATTTAAAGTGAATTCGTGTAGCGGAGGGTGACGAGGGGAAGACAGGCAGCGAAGGCGATTATTCAAGGAGAGAAGGAAAGGTGATGAGTGTGGGATGGCAGGATGGCACGGTGGAGGGCCCTGCAGTACACTCATGAGCCCTTGAATACAATGACCAGGAACTACTCAAGGGCACAAAACAGACAAAAAAATTACACTATAAAAAAAAAAAAAAGAGTCGCTCCTCCAGTAACAGAAAAAACGAATGAGAGGCCAGAAAAGAGGTTAATTCGGATGGAGAGGTGTGTTGTTACTGTTCCCATCAAAACACGATTTACTGAAAACTACATTGAGATACTCGATGGATAGATTAAACGATCCCTCCCCCTGGATTGAAAACAAAATGGGAAAGTACGTTTTATAAGATCATCAAAGGTATTACTTCTCACGAGTCAACTCTAAAATTTATACCCATTGAAGATGCAGGTACAAACATGGACAGTGACTGGACACGCGCTGCAAAGCATTTATGAATTTATATATTTTTTTTTTAGCGTGGTTTATACGCAGGTTAAATGTTACCTTTCGTGTTCAGTTTAGGCTTAAGCCTTTGGCTCGGACACACACACACACACACACACACACACACACACACACACACACACACACGGCTTCATGGCCAAACAGGCAGCGGTTCGAGCCCCGCTCAGGCCGGATTCTCTCCGTTGATTAGGAGTGGTTACTGTCCCCCCCTTAAGCAAGGGGGATGGGATGTGTGGTGTGTGAGGTCCTGGCTGTACCCAGAGGTCGACAATAATGAACACTTGCTCACGTCGGGGGGTACCTGCTGGCGAGAGCGAGTCCAACTCGTGATCAGGCCGTGGTGAATTACACACTTACCCTTCCTTCTTAAAGATACGTCAAACTCCTGGAGACGCATTCCAACACTTTGCCCACCACTCCTAAATGTGTACCTGGTTTGTATGATATTTTCATATGTGATATCCATTGAGCAGTTTCTAAAATCCACTAGTGTTGCTGACGTCAATCCACGCAAAAACATATTCGTGAAAACAGGCCAATGGAAGCAATACCAAATTCATTTGCATACAGTAGCAGCTAAACATTGGCTGCATATTCGATAGCAATGCTTTTCCTCTATTTAATTAAAGCAGGGGATATATATTTTTAAGATAAACACTGAGAGCGCAGGCACTGATTAGGATTACGTCGTAAATTCTATCTCAAAGGTAAATAAAATAAGGATTCCTGAGGTGTAAAACTCAATATATGTCCCTTGCCAATCGTGAAAGGGAACTGAATGGGGCGAGGCTGCACCTGTAAACTCTCTGCTAAAGATTCTCTCTCTCTCTCTCTCTCTCTCACACACACACACACACACACACACTAAAAACCACAAACAACAACAATAACAACAACAACAGCAACAATAACAACTTTTCATTTTTCCGTCCTGTATCCACTCTTATTTTTCACACAGTCGGCGAGACGCATCTTTTCCTGACGCGGCACGGTCGATGGTCATTCGTGTGGAGTAAATATGTGGTAAAAACAGTCTGTGTAACTTGATTTGTGAGGAACACAAGACGGACTGATCGACTGATAATTAGTTTGTGAATTATACAAAATTATCGAGGACAACACGTGGAAATAATATTTTTTATTCATGTGATATTATTTTATCTTGTAATCTTTACAGAAAAGTGTATATCTTGCCAAAATGTGGTTCAACAATTTATGTGGAATACTACTCCATCTTAATAAGCCTAAGCTAAATGGACAGTGGCTGATTCCTTAGAGCTTGGAATAGTTCACTGTTCATCCCGTATATCAGGCGCCACCAAGGAGCATTTCAAGTCACAAGAGGAAACCCCGGAGGCCTCGTCGCGTCCGTCAGTCCATCAGCCCATCAGTCCCTCAGCCCGGCAGCCTGTCAGTCCCTCAGCCCGGCAGCCTGTCAGTCCCTCAGCCCGGCAGCCTGTCAGTCCCTCAGCCCGGCAGCCAGGCAGCCAGGTAGCCCGTCAGCCCGCCGGCCTGCGGCACACTGCAGAACACTCACTGCACGGACGAGTGTTTAACGTTAATTTTAATCGCTACGGTAAAACATAATGTGATGGTGACAAATTAATTATAATGACTGCGGATCATTTTATTACTTTTTTATTGGGTGACAGGAAGCTTACAGATTACTTTTTTTTTGCAATGTTTTTTATACATATATAGAAGAAAAAAAAAACTTATCATGTACATGTATGAAATATTATGATATAACATTTATGCAAGAAACAGCATTCAGGCGAAACACACACACACACACACACACACACACACACACACACATAATATATATATATATATATATATATATATATATATATATATATATATATATATATATATATATATATATATATATATATATATATATGTTACAGCACAGCGGGCAACTCAAGGGCAACAAAAAGAAAATGTAGAAAAAGAGCCTGCTAACTGTTGCTCCCACAAAGCGAAAAGTATAGAGTGGCTAAAAGAGAGGTCATTTTCGGGTGGGGAGGTGTCTTGATACACTCCTCTGGAAAGAGGTCAAATCATAGGCAGGAGAAATACAGACGAAAGAAGGCTGTTTCAGAGTTTACCAGTGAAGGGGATGAAAAAATGGAGATGCTGGTTAACTTTTGCACAAGGGGTTTGGACAGTATAGGGATGAGCTTGAATAAAAAGTTGTGTGCAGTGGGGTCGCGGGAGGGGGGGGGGGGGGGGCATGCAGTTAGCAAATTCAGAAGAGCAGTCAGCAAGAAAATATCGATAGAAGATAGAAGGAGACGCAACATGGAGGCGGAAATTAAGAGGTAGAAGACTGTCAGTAAAAGGAGGGGAGCTGATGAGAGAGTTGTGTGAGTGGAGGCCCCCATACGTGAGATGCATACTCCATACGAGAGCGGACAAGGCCCTTAGATATGGAAAGCAGCTGTGCGGGTGAGAAGAAATGGCGGAGACGATACAGAACGCCCAACCTCGAGGAAGCTGACTTAGTGGGAGAGGAGATGTGAAGTTTCCAGTTGAGATTTTGAGCTAAGGATAGACCGAGGATGTTTAGTGTTGAAGAAGGTGACAGCTGAGTGTTGTCAAAAAATAGGGGATAGGTGTTTAGAAGATTGTGTCGAGTTGATAGGCGCAGAAATTGTTTTTTTGAGGCATTGAAGGACACAAGGTTCCTTTTACTCTAATCGGAAATGATAGTAAGGTCTGAGGTTAAGCGTTCTGCAGCCTCCAATCTGGAGTCTTGCAATACCTGTTGAGAGGGTCTTCTGTTGAAAGAAGTTGAATAATACGGAGTGGAATCCTCAGCGTATGAGAGGATAGCACAGTAATTGTTATGGAAAGAAAATCATTGATGAATAACAGGAAGAGAGTGGATGATAGGACAGAGCCCTGTACAACACCATGCACTGTTGATAGGTTTAGGGGAAGAACAGTGACCGTCTACCACAGCACATATAAAACGGTCGGAAAGGAAACTGCAGATAAAGGAACAGAGAGAAGGATAGAATCCGTATGAGGGCAGTTTAGAAAGCAAAGAGTTGTGCCAGACTCTATCAAAAGTTTTCGATATGTCTATGTTCGCAACAGAGAAAGTTTCACCGTATATATATATATATATATATATATATATATATATATATATATATATATATATATATATATATATATATATATATATATATATATATATATATATCATTAATAGGTAAGCAAAAGTCTTCTCTCGTACTTGTCAGAAAATAACGTTTCATTCAAGTTTCCAATAAAAATCTGCTTGAACCGCTTCACGCACTTTACTCCTGTTGGATCAAACTTTATATCAACCATGAACTTTGTGAACATCCCTTTAGCCTTCAATTTCGAGACGGATAAAAATTGATCGCCTCCCGAGAAGCTTGGCATGTTTACATAGCCAAGATAAACGTTGCGTCTATGTTCGAGTATAACATATCTCTATTTGTTCTTATGAGACAGTTATAAAGGAAGGAATGTGGATCCTGGCACTTGAACATTTTTAGGTTAACATTCCTTTCAATAACGCAGCAAAGCACGGATCACACCCGATTTCGAAGAACATAATCCCGTTCATCTTGCACGAATGAGCAATGCATCATATTCCTGCAAATCCGTACTCCCTGTAAATGTTGCATTATGACCGTGTATCTGCCTTTACTAGAAATATTTCCCATCCATGTGCTATTTGAAAGTGATATTTTATATATTCTGTGTATAGTAAAGGAAGCTA
>NC_066549.1:12018414-12023414 GCF_024679095.1 Eriocheir sinensis | reverse complement strand
ACACAAAATGAAAAGACATTTTTGAAAAGTAATGGCTGATAATTTTGTGGCTTGTCTTGATTTACTAAGCTGACCCAAACCAAGGTAGAAAACAGCGGCCACCGGGTTCCGAACGCTGTAACAGGGGCGTCTAGTGAATAAAGGAGAGTGTGGCAGCTGTCAATTATGGCCAGGATCAGGAGGTAAAGACATTGCCTCATACTAGTCGAAATTGTGGGAGTGCCTTCGCCGCTGCTGCCAATGCTTTGTTTCATTATTCACTGCTCTGGCCCTGCGGCTTTGAAGGTTGTTACTGTTTGCTGTTTGGTTCTTTTTATCACTGTTTTCTTTTCCATCGCACTCTTCTTGCTCTGGTTGTTATCTTTAGGTCTAGTGGTGCCATGCCAGACTAGTGCAGCAAATTTCAGTGCTGTTAATAGCGCACCATTAATCATCAATATTGCCACTACATCATCGTTAGCCAGCAGCATTGCCAATCCCGCACTTTTAGATCTCAGTGTTGCCAAAAAGTTAGAAATAGAAAAAAATAGTATGAATATCCTTACCATCTTTCATCATCATCATCATCAAGGTTTGCTTTATTTTTAGGGGAGCGAGCATTTTAGGTCTTATACCCGCGTCTCCAAAAACGTTATTAAATTCATGAAATCAACCTTTTCCTTTCTCTGAAGTATTCTAAGTAACATTTGTAATACATCTACAATGCCATAAATATTCCGATGCCGAGTTCTCAATGTCTTTACAGGGAAAGGTGTTCTGAGAACACTATTTTGTTTATTTCTGAGTTTTAGCAGCCATCCCAATGTCTAATTTCTTATTTTCATCTTAAAGCAATATTCTTCCTGTCTAAAGACTACAGTTCGACTATAACCTGTAAATTGATTGATATAAAAATACCAGTAAAATATTTTATAAGCAAATGACGTTAAATGTAACAATTTTGACAGTGATATCATCGTCACCAACAACATTACGACGAGCAAATGAAAAAGAAAACACAGGACTTTAATACTTGTAATGAGGCACATACTAATGGGACGATCAAAAAATTACATTTACATAAGAGTAGCACTCAGAACCAAGATGAGGAATGAGGAATCAATTCCTGAAGACAGTCCATGAGAAATAAGACAGCGTTATGTAATGCTAAGACATGATGAGCAAGCTGCCATGTTTTCTGTGGCAATATTTACCCATCCTTTTTTTTCTGGAGGGGGAGGGGGGGGGGGGTTAGAAGTCTGCCATCCTCGTGCGCTTCTCAGATTCAAAGCTTTCGGAAAGAAACACGTTGGAATGTTTTTTTTTTTTTTTTTTTTTTAGAGCAGGAGGTTATCGAGGTCTTTTTTTCTCTAACTGTCGACTTTTCTGAAAAAAAAATCCCTTGTGTCTTTTTTTTAAGTTTGTATTCACCTCCACTTAATGGGTAATTCAGAACGCAACAGCTATTTGTCGGCTTTTAACAAAAAAATCATTAAAACTGAGGTAAGAAAGAAAGTATCGAGACCTGATTAATGGTGCCTTTCCTGCAATCAACGTCGAACTCTCGTTTCCTGTTAATTACTTTACCGGCAAGAAAAATGCCGATTTTCTTGGTAATTGGTTTCTTCGCCTCCTCTTTCTTTTTTCTTCTTTTTCTTTCTCCTCTCTTTTCTTTCTTCTTGTTCTTTTTCCTCTTCTTCTTCGTCTCCGTCTTTGTCTGCGTCTTTTCCTTCTTCTTCTTCTTCTTCTTCTTCTTCTTCTTCTTCTTCTTCTTCTTCTTCTTCTTCTTCTTCTTCTTTTCTTCTTCTTCTTCGTCTTCCTCTTTTCCTTCTCCTCATACTCCTTTTCTTTTTCATCATCATCATCATCTTCTTCTTGTTCTTCTTGTTCTTCTTGTTCTTCTCTTCTTCTTCTTCTTCTTCTTTTTTTTTCTTCTTCTTTTTCTTCTGCTCCTACTACTATTACTTTTTCTTCTTCATTAAAATTCCTTCCATCCTCATCTGTTTTATCATCCTACGTTTCATATTATTATCTCTCATTTGTAACACACTCGTATTAATTAACTTTATCAATAACCATCTTTCTCATCACCACTCCCCAACACCACCACCCTCATCACGTGTCCTCGGCCTCACAAAGGTATTCCGACTCATCACAACTTCCAGCAGGTGAGGCTTCCCAGCCATCAGAACCTCATTACGCTCCCTCAGTGTCAGGAAGCCTCTCCAGGGTACCGCGCTAACACAACACTCCGCCTAGACACCCAGAATGTGAACCCGCCTCGCTCTCTCCCTCCCTCTTTCATCCCTGCGTTCTTGACCCCCTCATGTGCCGTCTCTGAGGGTGGATGTATTTCTTATGCTTCGTCAATCACATCATTAGGTGGAAAAATAAAATGCTGACAATATATTTACTGGACTCTTCCATCTCCTCCAGCATTCACGAACTTTCTTTGACCTCTCTGTAGATTTGCCATGCTTTGTAAACTATATTATTAGATGAAAAATACGGTTAACAAAAAAATTACTGTACTCTTCCCTCTCCGCCATTCTTGATATGTCTTGCTCTGTCTGTAAAGGTGATGATTGCTGTGATTTCCGATGAAAAATTCGGTGAAAAATGTTAAGGTTTCCAGAAAATACTGAATTAGCATGAACTTCTGAATCCACGCTGATGTAAAAAAAATACGACATTATTTATAACTGAAAATGATTCTTTCCATCTCTGAATCTATCTCTTTATCGATCTATCTATCAATTAATCTACTTATCAATCTCTCATTAATCAAACAATATCTGTCTATCTAATTATATATCTATCGAACTATCTATCTATATATCTATCTATCCGTCTGCCTATCTGTCTATCTATCTATCTATGACGCAAGCATCGTAGTTTGCTTCTAAATAATTTAACGCTTGACTTCGCAACGGCCTCAGAAGACACGGCAGAATGAAAACACCTCGACTTTGAGTTTGAGGTGTGATTTGGTGGGACACAATCTGAAAAAGAGGAAAGAAGAGAGGCAGAGAGGAAAGTAAGGAAGGCAGGAGGCAAGGATTTAAAAGAGGAACGGAGGGTGGGATGAAAGAGAGGGAAAAGGGAAGTGAGGAATGGAGGACGGAGGGACCAAGGAAGAGAGAACGGAAGAAGGAAATGAAGAGGAAAATGCGAGACATGGAATGGTGGCAAGAAATGGAGGAAGGATGAAAGGAAGGATTATGAGAAAGAAAGACTAAACGAAGAAAGATAAGTAGGTGAAAATGACGGAGTGTTTTAGAGGAAAGGAAAAGAATTATCAACAAAACTAAGACTCAAACAGAAAACGAGACAACACAAACTTACTTGAGAGGACGACAAACACGTAGGCGTCACCTGGAAGAAAGAAAACGGAGCATTAGTCAAATATTTCCCTCTTTACGCACCATTTTAAACCATACGTGGAGACTTAAATTTGTACGGTTATGTGAACTGACAAGCTTTGGTTCGGTAGACATGCATAAGTTAGCTTGTCAGACCTCACCATGATAGCAGCACACCTTGATATGAAAGAAGGACAGGTGAGGAAAGGTTAAAGACCATAGCAGAAGAGGTTAAGTATATATATATGAATGATGTTGAAAGGGGGTTGTATTCAAATGTGTATGTATGTGTGTATAAGTAATGTATCTCTTTCAAAATCACTAAATACATATCCATTATTAGCGTATAGGCCGCGTGTTTAGTCAATGTGCATAATGAAAAAGGAAGTAGGTCATTTGGTATGCCATTTTAACATGAATTTTTAAGTCCACCTAAAATGAAACTGCCATTAATTGTGGTATTGCTGTTTGCATTGTATAATCGTCCATTGATCATGTATTCAAATGCAAAACGAAAACTATGAACAACTGCATTAATCATTACGAGTGTTTGTTTCCTGTGCGTTAGTTCATGGGATAAAATAATACTCTCTCTCTCTCTCTCTCTCTCTCTCTCTCTCTCTCTCTCTCTCTCTCTCTCTCTCTCTCTCTCTCTCTCTCTCTCTCTCTCTCTCTCTCTCTCTCTCTCTCTCTCTCTCTCTCTCTCTCTCTCTCTCTCTCTCTCTCTCTCTCTCTCTCACACACACACACACACACACACACACACCGCTCGGGTAGCTCAGAGGGACAACTCTGCGCTGCCAGGCTTCACGGTCTGGCAGGTGGAGGTTCGAGACCTGCACAAAGTTCGGGATTTTTCCACTGACAGGAAGTAGTTACTGACTTTGCTTGAGTAAGGGAGATGGGGTGTGTAGTGTGTGAAGGACCCAGCAGTACCCAGAGATCGACTAATGAGCATTGTTCTAATCGGGAGAGTACTTGCTGCCCATGACCAGTCCAGCTCGTGATCCGGCCGTGGTGAAATACACACACACACACACACACACACACACACACACACACACACACACACACACATAGTAACACGGCAACAATTAAAACATTTCTTAAAACCACCTTACCTGGCCAGATACAAGGTAGAGCTTCATACGTGTTCACGAGATGGCAGTTTCTGAATTTCGTTAGACTAACTCAACTTACTAAGTTAAGGTGTAAGTATTGCTTTAAAGAAAACGTAAGGAATGATATATGACTAAATTAATGCAAGGATGAGTGAATGAGTGAATAGGTGAAATAAAATAAATAGAAATGAAACAAATACTTCAACATTCATCTAATACCATAAATACGGATCGTTATTACGGATGCTGATTCTATTCACTGTTCCAGGAATTTAAAACGCACGACTCATATTTCCTGTTTCGATCTTTTCCGCCTGAGTTCCTCCTTGCAGGCCTTAAAAAGACCCGACATAAGTTTCTTCCAATGCTCACAGACCGAGTCGCGCGAGGCATATTTTGCACAGCGACAGAGGAAAACGTCATGTGTGTGGAGTTCAAAGTAGCCATAAAAAAACTTACTCATGAACGTATATTCGTGTAAAAGTCAATAGCTCGAAAAAAAATATATTCCTGTTCATTTATATCTTTATCTTTATGT
>NC_066549.1:12003414-12015914 GCF_024679095.1 Eriocheir sinensis | reverse complement strand
TACTATTGCTACCATTGATAAGACAAATCCTACAAGTACACTGCATTACAACTAAAGGTTTTGATTGTCCGGCTGGGCGGATTAACTCCCTCCGTCCACTCGCTGGCTCCCAAATCACGCTGCGACGCACACCATCGCATCCAACAGCAATATCCCGTCGCCTTCGTTTGCCCCATTCAAGGGAGCGGCTTCACGAATGTTTGAACTTGAGGATAAATGTGGCTCAAAGGCTCCAACAGGTTTAAAGGTCAAAAGGCTGGGCTCAGGTAGTGCAAGTGAAGGGCCACGGCGGAAGCCACGCAAATAACGCGTCGAGCAGGTGTTTAATGACGCACCTGTCTGTTTGTATCGCTAAGTGTCCCGTTACGTTCCTTAATCTCTCTATCTCTCTCTGCGTTTATCTATTAATTTAATCATCTATTTATTTATTTATCAATATAGATAGACAGATAGATAGATATCCATCCTTATCCGTTCACTACCGAAAAAAACATCTATATGACGTCGCCGTCAAGCCCAGCGCCCTGGTTCTTCTTTGTCACATTCCACGCCATGCGCTGTAATATCAGTTAGTTTAATGTTCCTTGAACCAAGGATCAAGGTTCCAACAGCGGCGTTGCGGAAATAACAAAGCCTTCATATTGGCAAAAGCCACGAACTTTAAAAACAATCTCAAGTGTAAACTGCTGAAGTACTTAAACGTATGGTCATTAACAGGTATGTACTTATTTTTAGAGTAATATTGTTATATTGTGAATTATAGTACTGAGATTTGCCTTTTTCTTATTACTGTGTTCGTAAATTTATCTATCTAAGAAGTATTGAGACTCAGCATGATGTGGTTTAAACAGGTACTTTTTATATGTATGTTGAAGTACATAGTTATTAATAATTTTCAGTGCATATGATCTCAAACATCTTTACCATAAAAAGGGAACCACACTGGAAATAAATGTGAATATACAGTATATACTTGTGTGTGTTTGTGTGGGTGGGTGGGGGGGCACTCTTGGTAGTCTCGTGATCACACATTTTGCAGCTCCGTACATGTAGCCACAACTGATTAGGTACAGTCGGCTATAGAGAGTAGTGACACACTGTCCAGTACGTTTCGTTCAGAAAGCGACATCTGGCATCCCCTCCACGCGATATAAAAATTATTATATCCTATCGAAATCGTACTTTTGTGGTGATTGGTGGTCACAGGTGCACTCTACATAATTTTAAGATAGATATTTATCAAAAGTGCCCGTCGCTAACGCTTAATAAATATTTTTTCTTTAGGCTCTGTCGCTACATTTTGACACGAGCTTTTAGTTTCGTTCAAATTTAGTCAAGAGCAACTCTAAGTTGTTTATCAAGCTGTGATACATTTAAAAATATGCTGCACTTATTAGGGGAGATTGTTATGCCTTTTAACTAAAAACAAAAAATTCCTGACAGCCGAGATCTTGTTCTTTATAATTTTTTAATACGTAATAATAGGCTATAAACGTTCACATGATGGCATCGTCGACCGCGGGCCTTGACTGGAGCAGCGGTATTCTATTATAGCCCTTATGTCCGCAGGCACTGCAGTTGAGCTGTCACGTCAGTGGCTGTGGAAACGTATAATTTTTAATACCTAAAAAAATAGGAGAGAGAGAGAGAGAGAGAGAGGGCTGGGTGGGGACGGAGACATATGTCCATCAGCGAAAACGAAGGGTCAGCTAGTCAGCGACTTGAGATCAACACACACACACACACACACACACACACACGTATTTATACTTTGATATTACGTAATCTTCACTGAGAAATGATTTTAGATTTTTAATGATCTCCTGAACTGTCTTTGAGGCTTTATAGTAACGGGAATTAAGGCTGCGAGTTAAACAGACCCTCAAGCCTATTTGCTGTTTGATGGTAAGGAGCATGAATTACTGCCTGCCCCTGTGAAGGACAGCATTGCACACGGTATTTTCAAAGTTTAATAAGAAAGTGTTTCGGACTGTTCGTGATGTTTTACCTCGTCGTCATCATCATCATCATGTAGAAGACATTCATTATCGCATTTCTAAATTGAATTCATGTAATCTTGTATATTTCTAACTACATTATATTATAATATAATATAATATTATACAATATTATAATTTCACGGTCACACACACACGATACACACTGAAACGAGTCACTAACATCACCAGTGAATGCGCCACCGTGGTATAGTTGCCAGATACCGCCACCAGACTAAACATTCTGAAAACCGTGACACTACTCTCTATCGTCGACTGTACTTACAATTTTTCTCGTCAACTGGCGTATAATTCATCTTCATATTAAATAATGTCCTACGATAGATATTATTCAGAAATATTATATTTTTCAATGTTAAATTAGTGTGTTGAGGAAACAAAGACTTTTACGCATAACTGTTGTCATGGTAATTCCGTCCAAGAATATCACATAATTAACAATCCCGTGAAGACGTTCAGCGGGTCAGGGACAGAGAACCCAAATCACTGTTGGAGCTTAGGGTGAAGAACAGTACCTAAAATAACCCTCAGGAAAATTAAAGCAAACTAAACATGTGATGTAATGCCCCACAATTATCGTCTTGTAAATATTTCCCCACGAACCTCTGCAGAAATAGTTCAGTTGGGCGGGAAGGCAGTCACCTTGGCAACCATGAGCATCGGTGCTGCAGCAGACGTGGCCACCAAACCCAACACTAATTGCCTTCAGTGATTGCTCACTGTGTCTAAAGTAGGAGCAAGGAGCATAAACTAAATTATATATATGATTCCATCAAAGCAGGTGTGAAATTCTAGACACCCGGTAACCATTTAGACGTTACAGCCAACCTTAATTTTTACGCGCTTCAGTTATTACTTACCGTGTCAATAGCAGGAGCGAGGAGCCCAAAATAGACTCTTAATATTGTGCCGTTAAAGCGGGTGTGAAATTCTAGACGACCTTCATTAACCGCTTCATTACACGCAACCTTAATTAGTTTTTGGATACTTATTTACAGAGGCGACCATGTATCCGGGACTATTTCGTTGTCAGTTGTCAAGTGGCTTAAAATCAAGAGAAATAGTGTTAACTTAATGCACTAATAATAACATGCATTCACTCTAGAATGAATATATAATATGCACTCAATGTAACGTGCACTCGATATGATATGCACTAATTATGGTATGCATGTAATATAACATGCGTTTGATATTACATGTAGTACTCAGCATGCACTGAATATGATAATGTACTTAGGATAACATGCACTCGATGTGTAAGGGACTGATATGTAGGTATCATGTATATATATATATATATATATATATATATATATATATATATATATATATATATATATATATATATATATATATTGTTAGCAGCGCCAGATAGAGCTACCATTGGGCCCTGGTGCTGCAAGTAATTCCGGGCCCCTAAGTATCAACATTTACACATTTACACATTAAAAATTTACACATCATGCCCGGGCGGCCTCCTATGAGGCCGGGCCTGATGCTGAGATACCAGCTCCCCCCTCTCTCAGGCCCTGATTGTAAGGCACTGATATGTGTGTAATAGGTAGCCGGAATGTGTGGCGCAATTTACTGCTCAGTTTGTCACAATGAGGTGAGGTCAGGATGAGGTCATGGTATCAACATATCAGTACCTTACAAATACCACAAGCACTTCATATAACATGAACTCAACATATGCACTTCACGTAACATGACCTGAATATGATAGGCACTCACCAGGCTCTCTGAACGGCAGCATCTCACGCCGTTTGTTACCTGAAATAATAGACGAGTATAATAACAGAATGCAGTCTTACTCGGAAGGAAGCGTTCTGACCGTTACCGAAGCAATCCCACTATTCACTTTCGTTATCCAGTGATCAAAGTTTGTAATCTGTTGAAACGCACTAACGCTTCACTTTGTCATATTATTAAAGCGAGAATAGGTTCCTTAATTCCTAATCGCTAGGAAACGATCCATTGTTTGATGCAAGAACCAGTTGATACCCATCTTGTCATTAGGGAATATGCATTAACGCAGTGAAAGAATCCCGTAATGAACAACATTGAGTGTCGGTGATCGAACCCGGGACTTCTGCGTAGAAGGCCCTTCCCCTATCCAGCAGTCCCATTACAAACCCTTCCCCTCTCCACCAGTCCCATTACCAGTCTTTCCCCTATCGACCAGCCCCATTACCAACCCTTCCCCTATCCACCAGTCCCATTACCAGCCCTTCCCCTATCCACCATTGCCATTATCAACCCTTCCCCTCTCCACCAGTCCCATTACCAATCTTTCCCCTATCCACCAGTCCCATTACCAACCCTTCCCATATCCACCAGTCCCATTACCAACCCTTCCCATATCCACCAGTCCCATTACCAATCCTTCCCCTATCCACCAGTTCCCTTACCAACCCATCCCCTATCCACCAGTCCCATTACCAACTCTTCCCATATCCACCAGTCCCATTACCAACCCTTATATATATATATATATATATATATATATATATATATATATATATATATATATATATATATATATATATATATATATATATATATATATATATATATATATATAGAGTATAAATGGGCAGGAGATTTTCTCGTAAACATGTTTCATTAAAAGTGATTGTCAGTTCAGCGTTGATTATTTTCTTTAAGATGTTCTCTTTTTGTCTAAGGAGTGTCTTATTCTCTTTAGGGAGTTTGTTGATGGTATCCCCGTAGGGTATCATCTGCGTAGCCAGATCGCGATTTCGGGTCCTGGACCCTTCTTCAGTGGCGTTGGGAGTGTGTCCATCTCAAGGTGTGAGAGGAGAATGACTGGGTGTCCGCGGGGCTGCCTTTATACGGCTGGCTCCCCGGGGTTCCTCGCTGCCTCGGCTCCTGATTGGCTGAGCGTTGCCTGCTGGACACCTTTCCTCATGCTTGGAAGAGCCAGCAGATCTTGTTGTTGGATGTTAAGATTTGGCTCCATATCCTTGATGTATAACGCTTCTAAGATGGGCAGGCGTCTGTAGTCGTTGCATGTTGTAATTATTTCGGTATTTTCTTCCAGAGTTTTTCTTGTAAGTTTCGTCTTATGTACTTGCTCAGTGTGGGTCTTGGGCGCTCCTGATGCAAGGTGATAGCTGAGTCGTCTGCTTAATCTCAGTGTCGTCATGCCGATATAGGTTGATTGAAGGGCTGCACAGTTCCCTTGGTTGCAAGTGAACCTATATACAACATGTGACTGTTGAGTATTCTTTTTGTCGACTGCTGGGCTGTTTCGTAGTAGGAGATGGCTGGTCTTCTTACTTCTGTAGTAGATGGTGAGGCTTATTTTCTTTTCTGGGTTGGTGGGAGTGACGTTTTCTTGACGATTTGGCGCATTATACGCTCGTCTTCTTTGTAATTTGTGGAGAAGTGTGCTTTATAGTAGAGTTTGATGGGCTCGTTCTTCTCCGCCGTGTCTTCTTTTTCACAGTACCATTTGTCCACGGTCTTCTTAACTTGCTTTTCAATGTCGTTGGTGTTGAATCCGTTGCTGAGGAGTACATTGGTTGATCTGCTTATTTCTCCATGGACTTCTTTCCACGTGCTGCAGTGGGTGATAGCTCTTCTGATGTAGGCGGCAATGGTAGAGTCTTTGTATCGCTGAGGGCACTCGCTTCTACCGTTGAGACACTGGCCATTGTTCGTCGGTTTTACGTAGACGTTTGTGGAGAAGTTTTCTTGGTTCTGGGTGACGAGTACGTCCAGGAACGGCATTTTCCCCTCGGCGCTTCTTTCTATTGTGAACTTAAGTCCTGAGATCTCTTGTAGGCAGGTACGTATGTCTTCCATGTCTTCTTCGTTCTTCGTTTTGATGAAGATGTCATCGATGTATCGGCAGTAGATGTCCGGCTTGTTTATTGTTTTGAAAACTTCATCTTCAATGCAGCCCATGAAGAAATTTGATAGAAGCACTCCCAATGGAGAGCCCATAGCGACTCCATCGATTTGCTGGTATTTTTGACCCCGTGGACAGGTGAACGGTGCTTCTTTCGTGCAGCATTGAAGTAGACCACGTAGAGCTGCTTCTGGGATGTCTAGCGGTGGGGTGCTGTCGTCATGGTACACTCGCTGAGCGATGTAGTTGATGGTGCGTTCAACAGGGACATTCGTGAAGAGTGACTCAACGTCCAGTGAAGCGATGATTCCTCTTGAGTTGTTGCTCTTCAGGATGTCGAGGAAGTCTGTTGCTGAGTTCAGGCTATATGTTGTTGGGACGTATGGTGTAAGGATCTTACAGAGTTTCTTCGCGATATTATAAGTCGGTGTCGGGATTTGTGATATGATGGGCCGGAGTTTGTTTCCTGGTTTATGTGTCTTCACGGTGCCATAGCAGTAGCCCATACCATATTCACCAGAGACCTTGTTGATTTTGATGGTCTCGCTGTTGATGTTGCTCATGGTGATGAATTTGTTCAGCTTTTCTTAAGGGCTTCCGTAGGGTCTTTGCTGATTTTCACAAATTTTCTTTCGTCCGCCAGAATAGTGTCAATTTTCTCCAGGTATTCTGTTTTGTTCATAATCACGTAGGCAGCGGACTTGTCGGCTTTCCTGATGATGATGTTATGGTCCGCCTTTAACTGCTTCGCGGCTTCGGTGTGTCTTGGTTCAATGAGTTTACTGTTGAAGTTTCCTCTTGTTTTGAAGATTCGGCAATTATCTCTTGTTTGAAGGTCGGCTTGACGATGACTTCTCCTTTCTTAGCCAGATTTGCAACGTCGTCGAAGTATTTCAACCTCCACTCTCTTCTGGTGTTTACTTGGTTTAGAGAGGATGTGGCAATTAAGACCAAAGTTCAGTAGTTCTTCTTGGTCGGGAGTGAGTGTCTTGTCCGTGAGATTGATGTATCCTTTACTGGGTCTCTGGTGTTTGATTGTTCCACCGTTCAGGTTGACAAGCTTCTTTGGTTAGCTTTGATGGTAGTGTTACGATGTTGGTCTAAGGTTTCTCTGAGTGCAATGTCTAAGTTCTCTTTTAATGCAGCGTCTATGTTTATCGCAACCCATCTTTCTTCAACCTGCTGGTACTGTGTTTCCAGTTCCGATATAGTTGTCTTGAGCTCCTTGATCCGTTTTTCATGAACTCCTTTCTTTCTTCATCGCTGGGTCTCTGATGGCGTTTTCTGCCTTTATTGACTGCCCCATCACTGGGAATATTTAGAGTATAAATGGGCAGGAGATTTTCTCGTAAACATGTTTCATTAAAAGTGATTGTCAGTTCAGCGTTGATTATTTTCTTTAAGATGTTCTCTTTTTGTCTAAGTGTCTTATTCTCTTTAGGGAGTTTGTTGATGGTATCCCCGTAGGGTATCATCTGCGTAGCCAGATCGCGATTTCGGGTCCTGGACCCTTCTTCAGTGGCGTTGGGAGTGTGTCCATCTCGAGGTGTGAGAGGAGAATGACTGGGTGTCCGCGCGGGGCTGCCTTTATACGGCTGGCTACCCGGTGTTCCTCGCTGCCTCGGCTCCTGATTGGCTGAGCGTTGCCTGCTGGACACCTTTCCTCATGCTTGGAAGAGCCAGCAGATCGTGTTGTTGGATGTTAAGATTTGGCTCCATATCCTTGATGTATAACGCTTCTAAGATGGGCAGGCGTCTGTAGTCGTTGCATGTTGTAATTATTTCGGTATTTTCTTCCAGAGTTTTTCTTGTAAGTTTCGTCTTATGTACTTGCTCAGTGTGGGTCTTGGGCGCTCCTGATGCAAGGTGATAGCTGAGTCGTCTGCTTAATCTCAGTGTCGTCATGCCGATATAGGTTGATTGAAGGGCTGCACAGTTCCCTTGGTTGCAAGTGAACCTATATACAACATGTGACTGTTGAGTATTCTTTTTGTCGACTGCTGGGCTGTTTCGTAGTAGGAGATGGCTGGTCTTCTTACTTCTGTAGTAGATGGTGAGGCTTATTTTCTTTTCTGGGTTGGTGGGAGTGACGTTTTTCTTGACGATTTGGCGCATTATACGCTCGTCTTCTTTGTAATTTGTGGAGAAGTGTGCTTTATAGTAGAGTTTGATGGGCTCGTTCTTCTCCGCCGTGTCTTCTTTGTACCATTTGTCCACGGTCTTCTTAACTTGCTTTTCAATGTCGTTGGTGTTGAATCCGTTGCTGAGGTACATTGGTTGATCTGCTTATTTCTCCATGGACTTCTTTCCACGTGCTGCAGTGGGTGATAGCTCTTCTGATGTAGGCGGCAATGGTAGAGTCTTTGTATCGCTGAGGGCACTCGCTTCTACCGTTGAGACACTGGCCATTGTTCGTCGGTTTTACGTAGACGTTTGTGGAGAAGTTTTCTTGGTTCTGGGTGACGAGTACGTCCAGGAACGGCATTTTCCCCTCGGCGCTTCTTTCTATTGTGAACTTAAGTCCTGAGATCTCTTGTAGGCAGGTACGTATGTCTTCCATGTCTTCTTCGTTCTTCGTTTTGATGAAGATGTCATCGATGTATCGGCAGTAGATGTCCGGCTTGTTTATTGTTTTGAAAACTTCATCTTCAATGCAGCCCATGAAGAAATTTGATAGAAGCACTCCCAATGGAGAGCCCATAGCGACTCCATCGATTTGCTGGTATTTTGACCCCGTGGACAGGTGAACGGTGCTTCTTTCGTGCAGCATTGAAGTAGACCACGTAGAGCTGCTTCTGGGATGTCTAGCGGTGGGGTGCTGTCGTCATGGTACACTCGCTGAGCGATGTAGTTGATGGTGCGTTCAACAGGGACATTCGTGAAGAGTGACTCAACGTCCAGTGAAGCGATGATTCCTCTTGAGTTGTTGCTCTTCAGGATGTCGAGGAAGTCTGTTGCTGAGTTCAGGCTATATGTTGTTGGGACGTATGGTGTAAGGATCTTACAGAGTTTTCTTCGATATTATAAGTCGGTGTCAGGATTTGTGATATGATGGGCATATATATATATATATATATATATATATATATATATATATATATATATATATATATATATATATATATATATATATATATATATATATATATATATATATATATATATATATATATATATATATATATATATATATATATATATATATATATATATATATATATATATATATATATATATATATATATATATATATATATATATATATATATATATATATATATATATTTACACACATTAATATAGATTGGTGATACAGATAATTCCACACAAAAAACATATACTCTTCTACAGTGAATTATTAAAGTGTATGTATGTATGTTGATCGCGCCTCACATAAGACTCATCCATCTTAGCAGAGGCTTCATTTTGCCGTCCACGGACAAGCGAGCGCTGCAGACCCGCGCGTAATCGACAGGCCCCTCACTCTTGACAAACACCCGCGCTTGGTGCGGAAGAGAAAGGAAGAAGGGCCGTCCGTCTGGGGGTGCTCGTGTGTTTGTGTGCGTGTGTGTGTGTGTGTGTGTGTGTGTGTGTGTGTGTGTGTGTGTGTGTGTGTGTTATTCACCACAGTCTGATGACGAGTTGGACTCGTCATCGCCAGCAAGCATCCTCCAGATTAGAGGAAACTCATTATAGTCGATCTACCGGGACCTTCACACACCACACACCACATCCTCCTTGATCAAGGGGGGCCAGTAACCTCTTGTCAGCGGAAAAAAAAGTCCCGGCCTGAGTGGGAATCGAACCTCCGCATGCCAGCGCCTGCCATCGCAGAGCTTTAACTGTTGAGCTACCGGAGCTGTGCCATAAACATGGAATAAGTGATTGCTTGATTGAGTGAGTAAGTTGATGAGCGAGTGATTGATTGAGTGAGTGAGTAAGTTGATGAGTGAATGAGTGAGTGTGCGAGTGAGTTAGTGCGTGAGTGAATTTGAGTGAGACAGAAACAAACACACTGACAGAAAGACAGACAGATACACACAAAATATACCGACAGACAGACATACAGAGAGACAGACACAGGGAAAAACAAACATCCAGGTACAGAAATAGACATGTATACAATGAGGCAGACAGAGAGGCAGACAGGTACAGGCAGATAGATATACAGACAGGCAAAGACAGACCGACAAAGAGAAAATGTAAAAAAAAAAAAACAGTAAATAAAGAAATAGAATAGGCACTAGCTGAGTCATATTAGTTCTCCCAATCATTACAATCGATACGATAATCTTTGTTAAGACTTACGGTTCAGGAAATAAATATGGCAGAAAGAGGACTTTTTCTGATTTTTTTCAAGCATTTTTGCCTGATACAAAAAAAAATAATGCGTATATATGGTGACTCATTAAAAATTAATTTCAAGGTAGAAAAAAACTGGCCGTCAATTATAAGTGGGAGATGTCATTTAGGTGATACAAAATTCTGCTTTTTTATCACTTTTAGATGAATCTCAGAGTATTATTCAGTGGGAAGCGGCCTCTGCAGCGCCAACCCGTCGTCCGGAAAGGCGCAATATCATGACACAGGCGCTCAAGGTACGGACTCAGCGTGGACTCATCTTTCTTCTTGTAGCAGCTGACTCAACCAATAGCTCCACTCCACCCCTTCCACTGCTAAACCTTGAAACTCTCCTCCTTCGACCTTATCCCTTCTATTACTGAAAGCTTCTTAGGGATTAAACACTAAAACACATCCTCAACGAACTTTGACGATTCTTTGTCATTTCTCTCAGTTTTCTCTTTGCAGAATGTTGTCCGCAATATTGTTACCGGTTTATTTAGCGTGAAAAGAAGATAAAAAAGAGGCAGAGGTGAGGATGTTAAGTGTCCAAGCCACCCAAACACTTATTTTTATTGATGTTATTATTCCATCATTACACATTTTATCATTACTGTTTTTATCATTAACGTTACTATCACCACTGCAATTGTGTATCATTATTATATTCATGATCATCATTATCACCATCATTAACATTATTGCTTCATTGCGATCACCATTTTCATTATCATCATGACCATTAATATCATCATTATCAGAATCACCATCGCTGTAATTTAATGCGGCTGGGTGAGAGCTTCAACATCATGTGAAAAATGCTCAACTCTCTCTCTCTCTCTCTCTCTCTCTCTCTCTCTCTCTCTCTCTCTCTCTCTCTCTCTCTCTCTCTCTCTCTCTCTCTCTCTCTCTCTCTCTCTCTCTCTCTCTCTCTCTCTCTCTCTCTCTCTCTCTCTCTCTCTCTCTCTCTCTCTCTCTCTCTCTCTCTCTCTCTCTCTCTCTCTCTCTCTCTCTCTCTCTCTCTCTCTCTCTCATTCTCTCTCTCTCTCTCTCTCTCTCTCTCTCTCTCTCTCTCTCTCTCTCTCTCTCTTCCCCTCTCTCTCTCTCTCTCTCTCTCTCTCTCTCTCTCTCTCTCTCTCTCTCTCTCTCTCTCTCTCTCTCTCTCTCTCTCTCTCTCTCTCTCTCTCTCTCTCTCTCTCTCTCTCTCTCTCTCTCTCTCTCTCTCTCTCTCTCTCTCTCTCTCTCTCTCAACGAATGAACCTGACTGCACGCGTGGACGCGGAGTTTAGCAATTGTGTGAACTCTTTAACTACATTAGGGAAGCGTTTAACATTCTGGGCCTAAGTCGGTGTACGCTGTGATTACTCTGTGGTGCGGCCGAGGCAGGAAGTTTCCAGTGTTTAGCCATCCCTAACGCGCCCGCGGCATAAGAGATTGAGGCTGTGCGTTGGCTGAAGGAGGAAAGTTAAGGGGTGTATGTTTGAGCTGAAAATGTGGGTATATTATCTCATTGTCGCTCAAAAATGAAAGATAGAAGGGACAAGCTCTAAGGAGTGTGTATCATGTACTAGGAGAAATATAGGAAAGAGATGTGAAGTTGATGAGAGTTGAAAAGGGGAAACGGAAAGGATGAGGAAGGGACAAAAGTGGAAACCGATGCAAAATGTGGAGCGAGGAGATGAAAAGCGAAATTGTATTTGGGTGAAATGCATGTAGGCTACGATGTGTAATTCCGGGAAAAATAGATTACATGAATAACGAAATACCAGTTAATAAAATGTTTATGCGTGGGAAATGAAATAGTGAAGAGCGCCAATCTCTACCGCCGATGCACACAACACACTGATAGGGTGAGGGAGAGATGTAAACTAAATATAACGCACAGCTATATGTGTACCCTCATTCTCAAGGGAAAAAGGAATTTAGATGCGGAAATGGAATATTCAAACTTATCATCTCCCGCACATAACGCTGTTAAAGTTCCTGCCCTCGAAGCCCAGTGAAGGAGTTTGGGGAATGCGTATGCATGAGCTTCCGAGTGCACACGAAAGGCAAACGTTACGCTAATGACCCACCTCCGAGGGACACAATACAATGAAACGAGGCATTATAAACACCAAGAATTGTTTAACGTAAAAAATAATGATGCACATGTACTAGTCTCACGCTCGGGAGAAATTATGAAATGTATGGCCAAGAATATTCGTGTAAACACACAAGTAACTTTCGCTGCCCTCATAAACACGCACTTAAACATGTGG
>NC_066549.1:11973401-12003314 GCF_024679095.1 Eriocheir sinensis | reverse complement strand
CTAAAACCACACGCGATAAAATTATGCTTAAGTTTTACTACGATTTTCGTCCTCAAGACAAAAGAAAATTGGGTCATGCAGGGAAATATATAAACACACTCCCAAAACACACCACGCGGACATAAACAAAACATTATTTCGTTTGTATTGTTTGTTTTACAGGTTCGACATGAGGTAAGTGAAAAAAAACGGAGCATTAGAAAGGAAAAATAATAATAACAAAATTAACGTGGAAACAATAGCGAAAGTCCTACTCCTATAACTACTACTACTACTACTACTACTACTACTACTTCTACTACTACTACTACTACTACTAATAATAATAATAATAATAATAATAATAATAATAATAATAATAATAATAATAATAATAATAATAATAATAATAATAATAATGGAAACAATAACAAAAATTAAAACAAAATCTAATAATATATAATTATATAATCAATCAATCAATCAGTAAGGGCGTAATGATAAACGGTCATCTAATAATGTTTCCCAGCATCGATAAGAAATAGAAAAGAAAATACATCAGTCAGGTGGAGTGGAAATGATCATGAACGACCATTAGCTGCGTGTTGTCCCGTGGCGATGGCAAAGAGAAAGGAGGAAAAGTGAGGAGAGGGAGTCAGAGAGTGTGGCGGAAATGGGGATACAACCTCGAAATACAAGATGCAAAGTCATAAAAAATTGAAACCAAATGACAAAAAACGAAAAAAAAACAAGAATCACTGTACTAAATATTTAAAAAAATCATATATATGTAAACAAAAAATAAGAAACTGCGAAATCAAGAGAACAAAATGAAAAATCATGGAAACTCGCAAGCAAAAGAACAAGATAAAAAAAGAAACAAGGAAAACAACAAAACACAAAAAAACACGGAAATAAGGGGCCGAAAACAAACACTTACGAAAAGAGTAGCTCGGAGATAACAAAAAAAAGTACAAACACGTCAAAAAACAAGACTAATAAAACACACACAAAAAATAAGTAAATATATGACAGGAAAAAAATCTATTAAAACGATAAAGAATCAATTAACCAATAAAAAGCAAATAAGACCAAACAAAACAAAAAACTAAAAACTTAAAAGGAAATACAACAAAACACGAAAACAACGAAGGGAGGAGCCAAAAAAACAAAACACACACGGAAAAAGAAAACGGGCAAAACAATAAACAAAATACACTTAACAAAAAAAATCAAGCAAAAAAAGAGAAAAAAATAAATACAAAAGCCGGAAAATAATCAATCAAATAAACAAAGAATTAATTAACAAAAAAAAAGAAGAAGCGCGCCATTAACGCCACGCTGTTGTCTCCCACGCTAACTTGCACAATTGGCGGAGCTGCAGAGTTCGGTGAGCGATTGTGATTGGCTGTCAAGACTTATGAAGCGACGGCCTGATTGGTGGATGGAATTGTTTTCTTTTTTAAGAGGGGGAGGGAAGGGGAGGAAAGGAGGGGTTTGACACTCGCTGGGAACTGTATTAAGGACAGTGGGCGCTAGAGAGAGAGAGGGGAGAGGGAGGGTAAGATTGAATATTAGTTGAGGAAGAGGGGAGAGGGAGGGAGAGATTAAGTGTTGACTGAGGAAGAGGGGAGAGTAATAACTGTGAGTGGGGCGTTGGATGAGGGAGAGGGGGAGAGTGTGAGGGAGGTGGGCGAGAGTGGGAGAGGGGAGAGTATGGGTGAGGTTGGGTGTTGTTTTTGTGAAGTGGGAGAAGGAGGTGGGGAGGAGAGAAAAGGGGGCAGAGAGGATAAGGGGGAAGGTGAGGGAGAGTGGAGAGTGAGGGTGAGATGGGGTGTTATTTTTGTTACGAAGGAGGTAGGGAGGCGAGGGAGAGGATGGAAATGGGGATGAGGAGGAATGAGGAAGAGGGAGGAGTAAGGATGAGATGGAGTGTTGGTATTCTTAAGAGTGGGAGAAGGAGGTGGGGGGGGGAGAGAAAGGAGGGAAATGGGGATAAGGAGGAATGAGGAAGAGGGAGGAGTAAGGATGAGATGGAGTGTTGGTATTCTTAAGAGTGGGAGAAGGAGGTGGGGAGGGGAGAGAATGGAGGGAAATGGGGATGAGGAGGAATGAGGAAGAGGGAGGAGTAAGGATGAGATGGAGTGTTGGTATTCTTAAGAGTGGGAGAAGGAGGTGGGGTGGGGGAGAGAAAGGAGGGAAATGGGGATGAGGAGGAATGAGGAAGAGGGAAAAGTAAGTGCGAGATGGGGTGTAGGTATTGGTTGGGAGAAGTCGAAAATCTGAAGAACACAAATAAATGGGCAAAAATTCTGTCGAGTAATGTGCTTCTTTGTTTTTTCGTGTGAGTAACAATGAAAGATACAAAATCAGGCATGAAAAAATATAAACAAAACATGTAAAGACTAACTACACAACACAAAATCAAAGGATAATAAAGGGAATAATATAATTGAGAACAGAAAATCTAAGAAAATAATATAGAAAGAATAAAAAAAGATATCGAAAGCAAATAATGGGAGAGGAAAAAAGAAGCCGGAACGAAGCCAGAAAGTATATACAAAAAACAAGAAAGGAGGAGAAAAACTAGAGAAAAAAACAGCGTAAAAAGTACCAAGATGACGCCAAAAAGATTAAGAAAGAAGAAAAAAAACTCCACTATCAAACACCACCACTACGCCAAACACATGATTTAAAACATCCCACGCAAATAAAGCACAAGGCAAAACACGCTCCCACGCCGTAAAAAAAATAAACTAGAAAGAAAAAATACACACAGAGAGAAAACGAAGGAAGAAATATCGCGCGAGAACACACGAGCACAGAAAAAAAAAGAAAACATAAAAGGTAACAAAAAATATAAAAAATGGAGAAAAAGGAAGCAACATAAAAAATCGCTGTCCTTTGCCATCCCTCCCTTACTACCAGCATACACACGCACGCACGCACGCACCCACACCCACACACACACACACACACACAAAAAAAGAGAGAGAGAGAGAGAGAGAGAGAGAGAGAGAGAGAGAGAGAGAGAGAGAGAGAGAGAGAGAGAGAGAGAGAGAGAGAGAGAGAGAGAGAGAGAGAGAGAGAGAGAGAGAGAGAGAGAGAGAGAGATAAGAAGGGGAAGCAAGGGAGGGAAGTGGGGGGAGGATGCATGAAAAAGAGAAAGAAGGTGGAAGGCGGTGAGGGATAAAGGAAGGAATAAGAGGAGGGCATGATAAGAAGAAGGGTAGGGAGGAAAGGAGAGAGGGGAGTAGGGAAAGAGCAGGAGAGGAGGGACGAACCATGATGAGTAGGGGGAAAGGAAAGAACGATACAAGAGATGAGATGAAACGAAGATGAAAGAGAGCAAAGAAAGATGAGCGATGGAGAAAAGGATCTATCACGAAGGAAGAGGAGGAGGGGGAGGAAGGAGCAAGTGAAGACGGAGAAAAAGGGTACAACAAGAGGAGATAGAGTGGAAAAGGAGAAAGGAAGAAGCAAATAAGGGCATAGCACGAAGACTAGTGACAAAGGCAAGAGAAAGAGAAGAGAAGGAGGAAGGGAGAGACATGAGAGGGATGACAAAGAGAATATAAAGCCAAGATGTGAAAGAAAGAGGAAGAGAAGAAATGAGTGAAGAGAAAGAAGACGAAGATACAACTCCAAGAAGGAAGAAAGAGGAGAAGGAAAATGAGTCAATAGAATGAGGAAGAAGAGGAAGAAGAAACATTGACAAGAAGTAACAAAAAATTTAAAAAGAGGAGAATGAGGAGGGAAGGAAGAACATGAGGTAGGAAGAAAAAGATGCAACACAAAAAAGTATATTATGAAGGATAGAAGAAGAGAAGGATGAGAGAAATGAGACGAAAGAATAACAGAAGGACACAGAAACAGAGAAAAGGGATAGATGGAATAAGAGAGGGATGAAAAACAGTGGAAAAAGGGAAAAGAACAATAACAAAACGTAAAAAAAAAAGAGAAAGAGGATGAGGAAGGAAAGTAGAGCATAAATACCTTGATGATGAAGCAACAGGAAAAGTAAAGAAGAGAAAGAAAGAAAAAGAGAATATGGAAAGAGAAAAGTAGAGGAAGAATGAGTAAGAAAAACTACAAAAATGAGAGAGAGAGAGAGAGAGAGAGAGAGAGAGAGAGAGAGAGAGAGAGAGAGAGAGAGAGAGAGAGAGAGAGAGAGAGAGAGAGAGAGAGAGCGAGAGAGAGAGAGAGAGAGAGAGAGAGAGAGAGAGAGAGAGAGAGAGAGAGAGAGAGAGAGAGAGAGAGAGAGAGAGAGAGAGAGAGAGAGAGAGAGAGAGAGAGAGAGAGAGAGAGAGAGAGAGAGAGAGAGAGAGAAGCAGCCACACAAAGTTTTTACACAAACATACAAAAAAAAAGTAACAGACAAAAGCGAAGAAAGAAAGACAAGTCATTACGTGAGAAAGAAAAACCCGAGCGAGGGAGCAGAACAAGAATGATTGAAGGGCGGTGAGGTGGATGTAGCCAAAATAGTAGTCTTCGATAGAGAGGCCTACGATCAAGACTTCAGTATTAATTGGTGCTATACTGTACGAGTAGATAAAGGTACACAGCGGCAAGTTAGGAAAGAGCATGGCATATGTATTTTTTTTTTTCACAGCAAGGGAGGCAGAGCTAGGGGTGGGGGGGAGGGGGGGGGGAATAACAGCCAATAAAAGTCCGCTGGCCGCTGCTCCGAGCAAAAGACAAAAGAACGAGATGCCAGGCGAGAGGTCAATTCGGGTGGAGTCTTGATACTCTCCTTTTGAATCAGGTCAAGTCGTAGGCAGGAGGATATACAAACGAAAGAAGGCTGTTCCACAGTTTACCAGCGGAAGGGATAAAGGAATGAAGATGCCGGTTAACTATTGCAAAAGGAAATTGGAAAGAGTAAGGATGAGTCTGTGTGAAGCGGGGCCGCGGGAGGGAGGGAGGCATGCAGTTAGTAAGTTCAGAAGAAGAGTCAGAATGAAAATATCGATAGAAGATAGAAAGAGAAGTGACACTGCGGCGGAGTTTAAGAGGTAGAAGACTGCTAGGGAGATATGATGAGACAAAGAAGCGCCTTTGACTCCACTCTGAAGGTATGCATATGTGACGGTTATTTTCCTTATTACTTTCTTCCCTTTTCCTCTCATACTTATTGTTTTTACCTTTTCTTTATTTTTCTTTACCTATCCATTGTTTCTTACACATAATTTTTTTCCTTGGTAACATTATTTTTTCCTGATATATGTACTGCTAAAATATGTGTGCGTATGAGTGTATACCCTTTTTTCTTCTTCCATGTTTCGTTTCTTGCTCCTTTTCATTCTTCATTAAATATCCATTGCTCTTCCTTTCTTGCTCCTCCGTGATGCCAGTACCTTCCATTAGTTTCATCCTCATTCTTTTTCTCCCATTTTCCTCGTGTTGTGTTTTGCGCCTCTCCATTTTTTGTTCCGCCAGCCCATGTGCTTACTGTCTATCATTCTTTGTGGCGTATCCTTCTTATGACACGACCTCCTATTTCCATTTTGTTCCTCTATAATTCTGTATAACCTTCTCTTTTATGATTTCCCCTGTCTGCTGCACTGACATGTTTTTTGGAATTTTCTTTCATGTCCCTTTATTATTTCCTATTATCTCCCTTGTTATAGATGCCTCTGCCTTCTTATCTGGCATTTATTTTCTTTATTTTGTGTTCCTTCTCAACTTGTTTGTTCATTGCTGACTTGTAGGATCATGATATTTGTATTGTTTGTGTAATCAGCTTCATTTATTTCTTTTAATTTTCCTTTTCGTTCGTCTATAACTGTGTAGGATTTTCCGTTTGTATGCATCCCTCTTTCAGTGCAGAACAACATTTTCCTTAAGGTCTTTTATAGCTTTGTATGATTTTTTTTTTCAACACCTACGTTAATGTTCCTATATTGTTTCTTTATAATTTTCCGTGGTCTACGTTTTTATGCATATTTCTGAAATACTCAACTGACATTTTTTTGTATTATGTTCCTACTCTTTTCTTTCCTTCTTCTTTTATAATGTTAAGACCTTCCCTCTCTTGCATTAATTCCTTCTTTTGCATTCTTCTGTGCTACTCAACTGACATTTTCGTTTTTTGTTTTTAAGGGGGAGTTGTATGTTCTTTCTCTTTCCTTTTCTTCTTCTATAAATGTTACGACCTTCCCTCTCGTACATTTTATCACATCTTATTCATTCTTCTAATCTACTCAACAAACGCTTTCTCTTTTTTGTAAGTTCCTCCTCTTACCTATTCGTCCCCACTAATAATGTTATGATCTCTCTAGTGCATTCATTCCTTTCTATGCTTTTTTCCGTGCTACTCAACTGACCTTTTCCATCGTTTAATGTGTGTTTCTTCTCTTTCCTTTTCTTCCTCTTCATAATGTTAAGATCTTCATTTTCGTGCATTCATTCCTTCTTGTGGATTCTTCTCAGCTACTCAACTAACATTTTCTTACTCTGATGTATGTTATTTTTCCTTCCTTTTTTTCCTCTTTCATAAGTTTCGGATCTTTCCTCTCGCACATTCATTCCTTCTTATTCATTCGTTTGAGCTACTTAACTGATATTTTCTTATTTTTATGTATGCTTCTTCTTTTTCCTTTTCTTCCTCTTTAATAAGTTTCGGATCTCTCCTCTCGCGCTTTCATTCCTTATTCATTCTTTTCTGCTACTTAACTTACATTTTCAATTTTGATGTTTGCTTCTTTTTCCTTTTCTTCCTCTCATGAATTCCCGATCGTCCCTCCCGTGCATTCATCCCTGTATCTACCCATCAACGAAGCCCCGCCGTTCCTTCATCACCTGACAATGCCGTTGACAATCCCACAAAGGGAAAGAAAGGCGGCATTAATCGGGGTCATCTGTCTTCGCCTTTCTACGCACAGTCGGCAAAAAAAGTATCGAACACCCAGTGGTCGACTGAATAGACTTTGAGCGAAATCTAGAGACATGGCGTTGTGTTGGTTAGGTGGGTGCCAATGGGTAGACTCGAGCTACCTACCGAGCCGACACAAAATCATGTCAATAGGATTCGCTCAGTTTCTGTTCAATCGACGCAAAGGTGTTCGATACTTTTTCTACCGACTGTACGACTAGCGGGTAAAGAAAGGGCTTCGTGGTGGTGGCGGTGGTGATGGTGGTAGTGGTGGTGGTAGTGGTGATGATGACGGTGGTGGTGGTGGTGGTGGTGGTAGTGGTGGTGGTAGTGGTGATGATGACGGTGGTGGTGGTGGTGGTGGTAGTGGTGGTAGTGGTGGTGGTGATGGTGATGGTGGTAGTGGCTGTGGTGGTGGTGGTGGTGGGTGGTAGTAGTAGTAGTGATGGTGTTGGTAGTAGTGGTGATGGTGATGGTGGTGGTGGTGATGGTGATGGTGGTGGTAGTGGTGATGGTGGTAGCGGTGGTAGTGGTGGTAATGGTGATGGTAGTGATGGTAATGGTGATGGTGGTGGTGTTAGTGGTGTTAGTGGTGATGGTGGTGGTGGTGGTGGTGGTAGTGGTGATGGTGATGGTGGTGGTGGTGGTGGTAGTGGTGATAGTGGTAGTAGTGGTGGTGATGGTGGTGATGGTGGTGGTGGTGGTGGTGTTCCTCTTTTATGTTGTCTTCTCGTCATCTTTTGTTTGCTCGGTTCTCCTTCTCGACTTTGGTGTTGTCAACGTTTTGGTCCGCGTCTTGTTTTCCCTCTTTTTGTGTGTGTGTTTTTTTCTTATTGTTGTTGTTGTTCTTTTGCCTCTCCAAATTTTCTACTTTCTTTTCTGATGGGTTTTTTTCATTTTTATTGATTTCTTTCGTTTCTTCTATTTTTTTGTTTCTTCTTGTTAGTCCTCCTCCTCCTCCTCCTCCTGTTCCTCTTCCTCCTTCTCCTCCTTTTTTACTCTTTTGTCTCTTATCTTTCTTCTTTAAACTTTCTTACATTTGTCATGCCTTCTTTGTTTCTCTCTCATCTTTCTGATGTTTCTGTTATTTACTGCTCTTCCTTTTCTCCGTTTTAGTCTTCCTCCTCCTCGTCCTTGTCCTCCTCCTCGTCCTCCTCCTCCTCCTCCTCGTCCTCTTCCTCCTCCTCCTGCTCCTTTTCCTTATTTTTCAGTTTTTGACTCTCCAACTTTTAAATTTTCTTATATATTTCAAAGGTTTTTATTTTACTTTATTTTTCTTGCGTTTTTTTTCTATTTTTTCTTTCATTTCTTCTTGCTAGTCCTCCTCCTCCTCCTCCTCCTCCTCCTCCTCCTTCTTCCACCCCTCCCCCTTCTGCATATAGTTAAAACCCTCGTTCAAACATTTACCCTCCGCTGGCCGTACAATGGAGAGATCCGTCCCCCTCTGACCAACTTGTTTGGTGTGTGCTACATAAAAATAAAACGAGGAGCACGACGTATTAAAAGTAACGGAAATAAAATACAACGCTCGATGATTAACACGATTTTTTGTTCCTTTTTCTTTAATCTTAACGGCGACAGAGACGGTGAATTAGTCCTCGTCCTCTTCGTCCTCCTCCTCCTCCTCCTCCTCCTCCTTTTCCTCCTCCTCGCCTTCTGCAGTGATATTCTTTTTCTTTTCATTCTTACTTTTTTCACTGCATTTAGTTTTTTTTTTTTTTCAATTTTAAAGTCGACAAGAAGTGAAAATTAATCCTCCTCCTCTTCCTCCTTCTTCTTCTCCTTCTCTTCCTTCCCTTCTGTTATTTAAACGTTACTGATACCATTTTTCATCCTTTCTTTTTGGACTGTATGACTTTTATTTTCAGTTTGTCAGCTCTGTTTTGTAATTTTATCTGTTGACAGCACAGTAAATTATTCATCCTCCTTCTTTTCATCTCCCTTCTCCTTCCCTTCCTCCTCCTTCATTATTTACACGATCCTGATACCGATTATTTTTATTTAGTCAGTCCTCCAGGAAAGAAAGCGACGGCGCCCTTCACGAGTTTTCTATTATTCAACGCAAAGTCTTGTATGTCCGGTCCTGCTCCACCACCGAACTCTTTCCATAAATATGTTTCTCCTGTTTTTCCTGTCTCTTTATTTTCTGTTGGTTCTTGTTCTTTCCCTTCCATATGTTTCTGTTCCCTCTATTTTTTTTTCTTTCGTCTATGTTCTTATTTTTCTTCTGTGTTCTTGTACGTTGATTTTCTTTTTCTGCTCCTTCTTGTCCTCTTTCATTTTCTCTTTTCTTCTTTCTTTCTCTACTTCTCTTATTATTATTTTTTTTCTTCTTTTTCTTCTTCTTTTTTTTCTTCTTCATTTTTTTCTTAATAAACTTTCTTTTCCTCCTCCTCGTTCCTCCTCGTTCTCCTCCTCCTCCTCCTCCTCCTCTTCCTCCTCCTCTTCCTCCTCCTTACTCAACAAACAAATTATTCCTGTGCTCTCAACCCCCCGACCATTTCCACGTTACAAAAAGAGAGAGAAGAATGAATAAGCTCACCGAAAACAGCAAAGAATGTCCTCCTTAGATTTACCTCATCTCTCCGCCTCTACCTTCATTAACATTCCGGTCTTATCTCGCCTCTCCCTCCCTCCCTCCCTTCCTCAATGCTGCTAAGCCACGTATCCGCGGTGTAAGTCAGGGCAGATATTACGCATCCCAACACAAATCCAATTAATGCCTCGAGTCTGTCACCGGGGCACCTATTGACTATTACACACACTCCACGCTTCCTACAATGGATTACCCTCACGGCACTCGAAAGCACGCCTGCAACGCCCTCTATGCGCAGTGGCTTCCTCCGTGGGGCTGGTAATGAGAATGGTGATGATGATAATGATGAGGGTGATTGGGTGGAGGGCGAGGCGCGGTGTGAATAACAGAAGCGATGACGACAACAAAAGGAGGATGAGGAGGAAGGTAATGAAGATGAGGAGGAAGGGTATAGGAGAAGGAAGATGTAAGGAGAGGAAGATGGAGGAGAATTGGAAGAAGAAGAAGAAGAAGAAGAAGAAGACGAAGAAGAGGAAGAAGAAGAAGAAGAAGACGAAGACGAAGACGAAGAAGAAGAAGAAGAAGAAGAAGAAGAAGAAGAAGAAGAAGAAGAAGAAGAAGAAGAAGAAGAAGAAGAAGAAGAAGAAGAAGAAGAAGAAGAAGAAGAAGAAGAAGAAGAAGAAGAAGAAGAAGAAGAAGAAGAAGAAGAAGAAGAAGAAGCAGAAGAAGAACAGGACGTTGCCTTTGATCCTGCTGTTACTGGCGATGATCGAAAAAATAAATAGAAACATCAGAAACAAAATCATACAACAACAAAATAAATGATCAACAACAAAAATAAAGGAAAACAAAATATAAATGCGGCTTTCCAGGCGAACGATATTTTCCCTGCTGGATCATAAATATTTGGCTGTGACACTCCTATATTTCACCGCCGCCCTCTTGCGTCTGCTCCCCGAGGCGTTGCGACGAAAAAAATATATATAAATGAATACCGAAGGACGCAATGAACCAAACTTTCCTTATACGCAACTAATTCCACGGTGATGTTTCCTTGTACTACTAACGCTAGCAATTTAAAACACTTGACTGACCAACTGACTCCATGAAGTAAACCTTCCTTACACTCATTAATATCCATGGCATGTTTCCCTTTAATTAACTATCATTAAAGCACACGAAGAACCGTCTACTAAAGAGTTCCATACAAGAAAAAAACATATTAAATATTCCCTTGGCTACTTTTTCCTTACAGACTGAAACACCATCCTTATATGTTTAATTACCCTATTGATGAAAATCCATGAAGCTCAATTAAAAGTGTTCTAAATTAAATACCACTTGCTCTTTAGCCTTAATTAACTTTACTTGTTATCTGAATCTCAAAGCTTTTTCCCTTCGTTTGCTATTGGTGCAGGCAAAGGGCGTCTGCTTGAAGTGCCATATTATGTTACACCCGTGCTATAAAGACCGATGGCTTGGGTGTCGGCATATCCCCACCTCGCTCCCTCAAATCTTAATTCGAACGTAACTCATAATCACTAACGATGCTACAATGTTAGTGATTAGTTCGAACGTAACTCATAATCACTAACTGCTATAATGTTAGTGATTAGTTCGAACGTAACTCATAATCACTAACTGCTATAATGTTAGTGATTAGTTCGAACGTAACTCATAATCACTAACTGCTATAATGTTAGTGATTAGTTCGAACGTAACTCATAATCACTAACTGCTATAATGTTAGTGATTAGTTCGAACGTAACTCATAATCACTAACGATGCTATAATGTTAGTGATTAGTTCGAACGTAACTCATAATCACTAACGCGGCTATAGTGTTAGT
This sequence comes from Eriocheir sinensis, assembly GCF_024679095.1. NCBI lineage: Eukaryota > Metazoa > Arthropoda > Malacostraca > Decapoda > Varunidae > Eriocheir > Eriocheir sinensis. Next base: position 11,992,076 of record NC_066549.1, on the reverse strand, counting down.
GATTATGAGTGTAAGTGATTAGTTCGAACGTAACTCATAATCACTAACACTGCTATACTGTTAGTGATTATGAGTGTAAGTGATTGGTTCGAACGTAACTCATAATCACTAACACTGCTATACTGTTAGTGATTATGAGTGTTAGTGATTTGTTGAACGTAACTCATAATCACTAACACTGCTATACTGTTAGTGATTATGTAAGTTAGTGATTTGTTATTTATAGAGTCTGAGGATGGCCTCTGCACTCCTGTTGGTTACCGTCCTGTTAATAAAGCCTAATACCCTGTCAGCCCTATTCCTCGCACTAATACATTGCTTCCTTAGTTTTAGGTCAGAGTTCACTAACACTCCCAAATCCCTTTCTCACGCTGCTCTACCTATCGCTGTGGAGTCTAAACTATACCCGTGTAATGGGTTGCGTGTTCCTACAGTTAGTACTCTACACTTGGTGATGTTAAAATTCATCTACTATTTCTCTGACCAAGCTGAGAGTTTGTTGAGATCCTCCTGCAGTGCTCTAGCATCCTCCTTTGTGTTAATGGTGCGTCCTATATAAGACGTCTGCAGTTTGGAGAGTTTCAAGTTTCTAATGACACTTTACTTCACCCGCTTCGTGTCCTCTTCCCTCTCACCACTTTTTCATTGCCTCGGCTAGCGGATAAAACTTTTCCAATCGACCCGAAGACACACACACACACACACACACACACACACACACACACACACACACACACACACACACACAGTTATCGTTCTTTTTTTTTAATGTATGTTCCTTTTTTTATCTCTACCATGATCTTTTATTTTCAAGCATTTAATGACTGGTTTTTTTTTTCCTATTTGTCTTATACATTTGTCAATTGAACACTCTCTCTCTCTCTTACACACACTCATTATTTTTTTTAAAGTCACTAAACCTTCATCAAGACCATATTTTTTCCTCTCTCCCGTTTTTGTTTGACTCTTACAAACTCCTCCTGTTTACTTTTCTTTTCGAGAGTTATTCATCCTTGATCGAGACTAGATTTTTTTTTCCATTCTCTCTCTCTCTCTCTCTCTCTCTCTCTCTCTCTCTCTCTCTCTCTCTCTCTCTCTCTCTCTCTCTCTCTCTCTCTCTCTCTCTCTCTCTCTCTCTCTCTCTCTCTCTCTCTCTCTCTCTCTCTCTCTCTCTCTCTCTCTCTCTCTCTCTTCCCCTCCCTTCCTCTCTTCCCCTCCCTTCCTTTCTTCCCCTCCCATCCTCCCTTGCTTCTCCCCTCTTTTCTTCCCCTACCCCTCTCCCTTGCTTCTCCCTCCCTTGCTTGATCCCCTCTTTTCTTGCCCTGCTCCCCTCCCTTGCTCAACTCCTGCATTCTTTCGGCATTCTTGTGCACGCCTAAAGTTCGCCCTCCCAGGACGCTAAAAGAAAAAGGGCGTCGCGTCGTGTTGCTCAAGCTCTAAAACACGGACGAAAGGGATCAACAATGTAACTTCAGCTAGAAAATATGCTGTCCCCCTTAAACGATATCTCAACCCTCTTCAAATCGTAGCCTAACCCTCTTAATAACCGATAAGTATGCTGCCCCTTTATAGGATAACTCAACTCTCTTCATATCTTAACCCAACATTCTTCCGTGTAATTTAGCCCCTTATATGACAAACCAGACTCCTTAATATCAATCCATCCTCTCTTATAATAACCTAGCCTCGATAAATGGTAACCTTACACTTTAATTTCTTATGTGCTATCTATAAATGGTAAACAAACCTCTTCAATGACTGTCTCGGGGGCTATAAGGTGCTTGTCTCTACACACAAGAAAAGATCAAGGCCCTTTATATGATACCTTATTCATAACCCCAGGGAATAAAAAACCCTAACCATTTAAATGAAACCCTAATCCCTATACATGATAACCTGGCTCTCTATGAATGGTAAACTAACCTCTTTTAAATGTTATCGTATCCACGTCAACACATAACATTACCCTGCAAAATAAAAAACGAGCCCCTTAATAGTAGTCCAAACTTCTTTAACACTAACGTAACACTCCAATCTCAGGAACTGTACACTACGGGTCATATTCTTTAACATTTCGGAGCTCATGAACACTCATTTGACAAGGCTTTCGTAGGAGCTGTGGGCCTTTCCAGGAGTAGTTTCATGACCCTGGTGGTGGTTTGACCATTCATCTGTGCCACGAACGTAAGAACACACTCACTAGACATCGATTTATCTCCTTTTTGGATTTTGGAAGTAGTTTATGTGAAAGGTAAAAGCGTCTGAGAATGGCGACCTACATCCTATCCGTTCCATCTAGTTTATACTTCCGAAGAAATAAAGAACTTAAAAACTGCTTTATCCCTGTAGATCGGAGCGGATGCCACTGGCAGTATCTCCAGGTACTGCACAACATGTCGCCTCGCCTGCCGTGTGCCTGGATGCCTTCCAAAGATACGAGACAAGGACCCGGTCGTGCGTGTTCAGCCTTGTCTCCTGGATCAATGGAACGGCGAGGCTGATGCAAGGGTATAGGGAGGAAGTTTTGTGAGGGAAGTTCAGTTTGATGTTATCGCGCTATATTCCGGTAGAGTGTAAACAAGAGCACGGAAAACCGACTTGGATCCATCTTTTGTTTACGGTAAAGAACATTCAACAGGGTCACACACAAACACTTCAAAAAATAACCCTATAACTGGTACCACTGCCAAGCTTACTAGATATGCCAAAAAGAGTATCATTATGGTTTTGTGTTTTTGTGTGGAATGAATATATGTTGAAAGGGGAAGCGGTAGAAGGAATGACGTTTAAAAACTTACTTGGCAGTGAAGGAGATGACATAACGCAGATACTTGATAAATTTTGCATCAGGAAGTTGGGAAAAGTAGTTTATATGTATTTGTCAGCGAGGATTCAGAGTGGATGCAAAAACATATATCCATAAACTGAGTCTGGCGTGATGGTGAGTTACCCCTGCAGATAGACAAGGGAAAATACCCAGTAACTCCTGCTTTAGAAAGTTGGGACACAACTCCTCTGTATGTAGGTCGACGAAGTTTCACAGCATATTGAATTTATATAACCATAACCTGAGATCGATTTGGTGGTGCGATAGTCATGCAGGCAGACGCATCTTGCTATCTGGAGAACCACGGCTAGAGGGGCAAAGCGATCTGTACGTATGGACATGTCAACGAAGGTTCATACTACGTAAAAATATAAAACCCAGATACTAGGCTTGATATGAGGGTACAATGATATTCCTGTAAACATGATGAAAATAAAATAGACTGGGTGGGATCCGTAGCCCTATCGAAGCAAAGGATTGTTTGTATATATAGGTCGAGGATGTTATTATATATAAAAATAACAACATCTATTACTAGAGCCTGATTTAAAGGTACACTACTCCTGCACACAGACGTAAAGTAACATTCAGGGAGACTATCGGTTATCGGGTGAAAAGTCTTCTGCGTGTACAAGTCTACGAGATTTCAGAGTACGAGCAAACAGCCAAAGTTGAGCTTGAACATCTTGAGCGATGGTCATAAACAGACTACGAATTACCGAGTGAGATACACGTGTGGAGCGGCAAAACTCCTCTCTTTCATTATGCATGCAAATATGAATTACTTCCACTCATCCTAGCGAGCCTCGGCAAGCGAACAAAAATGTGAAGCAGGCTGATGCATGGTGCCAGGCTTCAGAGAACAAAACTGGGGAAGCAAGAAGTGCATTAGCAACACTAACTCGCTAAAAGCCGCGCATTTTTCTTTTTGTTGTTCTAAGTTGGTCTCTTTTCGCATTGATTGGCAGGTACAACATGTGCATGAAACAAGTCAGTCTTTTCTCTCGCTAAAATCCGCGCACTCTTCTTTTTGTTGTTCTGAGTTGGTCTCTTTTCAAATTGATAGGCAGGTACAACATGTGCATGAAACAATTCAGTCTTTTTTTCTCACTCGCTCTCTTGCTTGGCGAGAAACAAATTTATAAAAAAATAAAAGTACGTATATCCCGTCACTCTCTCTTCTCCCATTTCTTTATTTCTTGGTGATGGTAAATCTGGTGACTTTTATTTTTGGTTACAGTTGTAAGAAGTGTTATATTTTTGAAGAGTACTGAAGTTATTATACATATGCTTACACTTAAAACACTGCATTTGTTGATGCTAACCTTCATCAGTCATCTTTTGGACCGGTCGTGTGGTCTGTTACTTAATCACGCAATATCTGAGCATCGCGGGCACACACAACAGTAAAGGTAAGGGAGGGGGAGGAGTGTGTGAGATAAGGTGGATAAACAGTACTCTACTCTCTCTCTCTCTGCTTATAAGAAAATTTTATACATTCTGTGTATATCTATTTTCATAATAAAGGTCAAATTCATAGATTCAGTATAATTAATAAAATTAAGAAATGAGGAATAAGTGAATCAGCTGTCACTGCGTGGGGCGTGGGGCGAGGGAGTTTGAAAGGACAGCATTGTGTGCTGAAAAAATCATTGGGAATGTCTAGTCCGTTAACGCATTATTGACTTTACAGTATGCCTTTTTCAGTGCCAAAACATCGTATTAAAAACAATATGTTGCTATTTTATAGCTCTGAACGTTTATTCATTTTCTTTTTCATTTTCAGAGCGGAAGCAATCCTTCCTAAGGCTGAGTGCCTGTCTTGTTTTTGCACCCTGAAGAAGACAGTCTGAGGATCGATTAAATATATAATCAGATTAGGTATCTCAAAAACGGTATTCACAGAGAGGAGCTAGAACGCAAAATGTGGATATAAAGTTTGTTACAACGTCTTAGAAAGTCTAAGGCGTTAGGAAGAAGGAAGGAGGACTGGGTCCTATCATAGTGATGATAAGGTATACTGTAATTATAGGGGTACTCCTGGTAACCTCTTCACTTGTTATTATTATTAAATTATTTGAGAAATATCGTGAAAATAAGTCTATGTTCCACTAAAGACATCTATGATGCCTCGATTATGAAGCTTTCCCTCTCGGGGAAGTACTTACGTGATTCTCTTCCAAAGGCAGTTAGAGAAACCTAGCCCTCGAAAATCAATAGGAAGTAAAGGTTGCAACAAATTGGAGTTGTCGCACCAAACACGGCGGCTGAAATTCACAAACATTTTCTGAAACTATAAGTTTGTATTGATGATTCTTGTCTTCCAATACTTGAGCAAATCAAACAGAAGCGTTACTTATTGTTACTGTTGTTGTTGTTGTGTTGATGTTGCAGCGCCAAGCTATGTGTTGCAGTTTCTCTTCCCCACCAAACAAAAATATAGACAATGATATTTCTGGTCTCAACGAAACTTAGCTCATTTTAAGTTCTCTCTCTCTCTCTCTCTCTCTCTCTCTCTCTCTCTCTCTCTCTCTCTCTCTCTCTCTTTGTGTGTGTTGCGTGTTAGTGTGTGTGTGTGTGTGTGTGTGTGTGTGTGTGTGTAAGGGGGAAGAGGGTTTGTGGGTCGGTGTGGGTGGTGATGGGCGGGTTGGTGGGCGGTATATTCCATTTTTAACGGGTGTAAATCCCTCACGTTAATATACTACATCGCAGCAACTCGTGTCTGACTATTTCGCGTAAAGTGAAGAGGATACGTAATGAGAGACCTGTTTTTTACCCGGACACGAAGGCTTGAATCAGTGTGCAATGTATTACTCACTTCCTTTGAATATGTCTTTATTCCAGTGACACAACTATTTCCACGTGAATTATTCTTGTTTGTTTGTTTTGACACGTATAGCTTTTTTTTTTGCAATATTCCCTAAAGTATCGCAAATAAATCGGAATAAGAGCGAATGCAAGTCAGTATCCGAGAGCCTTTCTTGATACGTATCTGCTCCTGTAATGAGACACGTCCTTGGCAAAAAGTCTTAAACTATTGGCCATAATTTATTCGTGTACCTTCAGCAATAAAAGTCATGGTCATATGCACACATCGTTCTTAAAAATATTAACTGAACAAAAGTATAGTATTTCCCTCTCTTCACTTTTAACATTCCCTCCTGCCTGATAAGGGTAATAAACTACACTTTAAGGGGAACATTCATCAACCTTGAATAGAAAAAAATAAAAACGGAGTATTTTCCTCACTCCTCCAGGTGCAGCACAGCCTCTCATACCTTGGAGTTAATAACGCGCGCTCACGCCAGAAATGCCAAAGACTAGCATAACGTTAAGCCAACATCACCCTTGAAACAAATATTTAGCATTATTTCCTCTCTCATCAAGTTTACTACCGTCCCTCATCCTTTAAAAAGCGTAAACATAATTCCCTTAAAAAACTAGAGTGAAAAAGAAAAATGCAGATCACACATATTGGTACATCGCCATTATAAACAAAATAGAAAAAAACTAAAGTATATTATTTTCCCAAGGCTGCCGTAGTCCTTCTCACTTTAAATCGGATATACTGAATACCCTTCAAGCGAGAAAGGTGAAAGGTTGGTTAGATTTGATGAAGACACGAAGGGTGCTTAAAGTGATGAAGAGGTGAGGGTGGCGGGAAATTGGCAGGGCATCAAAAGGAACAGTATGGGAAGGCAAGGTAAGGAAAGGCAGAGTAAGGGACGGCAGAGTAAGGGAAGGCAGAGTAAGGGACGGCAGAGTAAGGGAAGGCAGAGTAAGGGACGGCAGAGTAAGGGAAGGCAGAGTAAGGGACGGCAGAGTAAAGGAAAGCAGAGTAAGGGACGGCAGAGTAAGGGAAGGCAGAGTAAGGGACGGCAGAGTAAGGGAAGGCAGAGTAAGGGACGGCAGAGTAAGGGAAGGCAGAGTAAGGGACGGCAGAGTAAGGGAAGGCAGAGTAAGGGACGGCAGAGTAAAGGAAAGCAGAGTAAGGGACGGCAGAGTAAGGGAAGGCAGAGTAAGGGACGGCAGAGTAAAGGAAAGCAGAGTAAGGGACGGCAGAGTAAGGGAAGGCAGAGTAAGGGACGGCAGAGTAAAGGAAAGCAGAGTAAGGGACGGCAGAGTAAGGGACGGCAGAGTAAGGGACGGCAGAGTAAGGGAAGGCAGAGTAAGGGACGGCAGAGTAAAGGAAAGCAGAGTAAGGGACGGCAGAGTAAAGGAAAGCAGAGTAAGGGACGGCAGAGTAAGGGAAGGCAGAGTAAAGGAAAGCAGAGTAAGGGACGGCAGAGTAAAGGAAAGCAGAGTAAGGGACGGCAGAGTAAAGGAAAGCAGAGTAAGGGACGGCAGAGTAAAGGAAAGCAGAGTAAGGGACGGCAGAGTAAGGGAATGCAGAGTAAGGGACAGAAAGAGGAAGGCAGAGTAAGGGACGGCAGAGTAAAGGAAAGCAGAGTAAGGGACGGCAGAGTAAGGGAAGGCAGAGTAAGGGACGGCAGAGTAAAGGAAAGCAGAGTAAGGGACGGCAGAGTAAAGGAAAGCAGAGTAAGGGACGGCAGAGTAAGGGAAGGCAGAGTAAAGGAAAGCAGAGTAAGGGACGGCAGAGTAAAGGAAAGCAGAGTAAGGGACGGCAGAGAGTAAGGGAAGGCAGAGTAAAGGAAAGCAGAGTAAGGGACGGCAGAGTAAGGGAAGGCAGAGTAAGGGAAGGCAGAGTAAGGGACGGCAGAGTAAGGGAAGGCAGAGTAAGGGACGGCAGAGTAAGGGAAGGCAGAGTAAGGGACGGCAGAGTAAGGGACGGCAGAGTAAGGGACGGCAGAGTAAGGGAAGGCAGAGTAAGGGAAGGCAGAGTAAGGGAAGGCAGAGTAAGGGACGGCAGAGTAAGGGACGGCAGAGTAAGGGACGGCAGAGTAAGGGAAGGCAGAGTAAGGGACGGCAGAGTAAGGGAAGGCAGAGTAAGGGAAGGCAGAGTAAGGGAAGGCAGAGTAAGGGACGGCAGAGGGAAGGCAGAGTAAGGAAGGCAGAGTAAGGGACAGAGCAGAGGGGAAGGCAGAGTAAGGACAGCAGAGTAAGGGACGGCAGAGTCAGGGACGGCAGAGTAAGGTAAGGCAGAGTAAGGGACGGCAGAGTAAAGGAAGGCAGAGTAAGGGACGGCAGAGTAAGGGAAGGCAGAGTATGACGGCAGAGTAAGGGAAGGCAGAGTAAGGGAAGGCAGAGTAAGGGAAGGCAGAGTAAGGGACGGCAGAGTAAGGGAAGGCAGAGTAAGGGACGGCAGAGTAAGGGAAGGCAGAGTAAGGGACGGCAGAGTAAGGGAAGGCAGAGTAAGGGAAGGCAGAGTAAGGGACGGCAGAGTAAGGGAAGGCAGAGTAAGGGACGGCAGAGTAAGGGACGGCAGAGTAAGGGACGGCAGAGTAAGGGACGGCAGAGTAAAGGAAAGCAGAGTAAGGGACGGCAGAGTAAGGGAAGGCAAAGTAAGGGACGGCAGAGTAAGGGACGGCAGAGTAAGGGACGGCAGAGTAAAGGAAAGCAGAGTAAGGGACGGCAGAGTAAGGGAAGGCAGAGTAAGGGACGGCAGAGTAAGGGAAGGCAAGATTGGGCAAAACAAGGCAAGACAAGGATGTAGGATAAGGTACAATAGAAAAGGGTAAGGCAAGATAAGTCAAGATTGGGTAAGAGAGGACAAACTAGGACAGAATAAGGCAAAACAGAAAAAGGCAAGTAATATATAAAAGGTAAGGCAAGAGAAGGCAAGCTAGGGCAAGGCAAGACAGAGCAAGGCTGGCAATTAAATACCTCAGCCCGCCCTTGAAGGAAATTGCCGCTAAATTTGAGAGAAAGGGAAAACTGAGCCGCGAGCCAGTATAAAGGGGAGAGGCCCGGGCGTGTATATACAGGGAGCGCGGAGTGGCGGCGGGTCCTGCCTCTCTGCCTGCCCCGGCCCGGCCTTATGAAGAGCGGGGAGAATAAATGAACCCTGGAGATGATTATTTTAAGAGGATAGATGAGGCTACTCTCTCTGGCGTGTGTGTGTGTGTGTGTGTGTGTGTGTGTGTGTGTGTGTGTGTGTGTTCATACCTATTTGTGTTTTATCAGGACTGTGTGAAGCTCCTAATGTCCCAAAATTGATTACATTGTATTTTAAAAGTCCTGAATGAAAGTGTAAATGTGTGTGTGTGTGTGTGTGTGTGTGTGTGTGTGTGTGTGTGAATTTCTGCGTCCTATCCTGCCCAATCACGTGTCCTATAACGTAGTAGCTCGCTGATATGGATAATGCTCTTCATACCGCGCTGGAATGACCCTGAACCCGCCATTTCCTACCACACAGTGCTCTTAGCCTGGACCTCTTTCTCCTCCTCCTCCTCCTCCTACGCCGCGGATGAGCCGTTCACTCGCGCGTTATGCAAAGCAATGACTCGCGTGGAAATGATTGCTACTCGGAGGGCCGCCCCGGGAGCCTTTTCACGCTCAAGTGCGGGAGATAAATATTTTACATTAAGGCCGAGTGCGTCCTCTCTTATCCGCACACCTTTTATTAATCATTTATATTCTACCTGATCTTTGCTTTAATGGTGGGATGGTTATCATTATGCAGTGTTTTCTTTCTTAATTATATAGAAAACAGGTGCTATAGTAATGGGATACCAATAATTTATATAAGTTACATCAAAGAAAATAATGCTTCGGTGGGGGGGGGCGGGGAGAAACCTTAGGCCTTTGAAATTCGGACACACTTGAATAAAGAAGACTGTCAAGATGATAAGAGACCAATCGTCAGCTTCCGTGGCTATAACACGTTGCCCTTCCTATGATGATATTCTATACATTTTTACTTTTTTTTCGCCGTCCAGTTCGTGTGTCATTAACAATATCACCAACAGTATGAAGAAAAAAGAAGAGGATAGGGTTCGCTGGGTAACTTTATGCATCATATTATAGTAGGTTAGGTTTCGTCATGTAATAGTGCATTAGTTAACCAAGGAGAGATAGGTTTCGTTATGCTAGAATGGGTTACACTGCGTTTACTTTTTTATATTATCCGACATTCAGTCAGGTTAAGTTGCGATGGTTCGGGTTACACTGGATAACGTAGATTAGTTTAATTTACGACATACTGGCTTGGACTCCGCTTGGGTGGGTTGCAATAGGCTGTGTTATGATGCTGTACGTTTGGTTGGGTAACATCACGGTTCGTTCCTTGCGTTACAGCATGTTAGATTTGGCAGGAGGTAATCGGCAAGCACTAACCACACAATAACACAGCTGCACGCATCTTCGCTGAACCGATATTCATTCACCCGTGGCAAAGAGCAACGCGCAATGAACGGAAAGAGTAAATACAGAATGGCCTGCTATAAAGCTCCTCTTTCGGCTCACAACTTGACACGCTCTTCCCTGGTCTATAGGAAGAAAAGGTTCTCCCTCAACTTTGCTCAAAGCTTCGTGGCCCTCATGCCCGAAGCCCCAGGTCGGTGGCGGGGTTTCTCCAATAACCCGTCCTTTCAACAGGCTAGCTTCTACTGCCCCGCTCCTTCTTACCACCACGTCCTCCACTTCCGTCCCTTAACTCCATCTCCACCTTCTCTTCTCCGCCCTCTTTGAGTTTTAATTAACCAATTAGTTTGGTATTCAACACACACACACACACACACACACACACACACACACACACACACACACACACACACACACACACACACACACACACACACACACACACACACACACACACACACACACGGCACCACATGGCCGTAATTGTTCAGGCGCTGCTTCATCAATCAATTAGCACTCCTCCTCCTCCTCCACCTCCTCCTGCCCCGGGCCATAATTATTGCTAATCCACAGTTAATAATACAGCTCACACTAGACTGATGTACATGTGTGAAACTATTTTATCCTACAACATATTTTGCTTTATTATTTCCCTCCTACGCCCACACCCGCACACTCTAACTTCCCCTCGACATCATCACGTTTTCTTTGTACGTAAGCGCGCGGTGTGTGTGTGTGTGTGTGTGTGTGTGTGTGTGTGTGTGTGTGTGTGTGTGTGTGTGCTTGCTTTGCCGCTGCTCTCCCCTTGCAAATAATAAGAACCTCATAATTAGATGCAAATAATGGCAAGGGGATATTAATGGTTTTGTGGCCATGATATATATTTTTTTACCCCTTCTTGCGCGCATGTTTGTGAATATTTTTTTATCATTTTCTGTCGCATTATTAACAAAGAGGTACTAGATGCAAGACCTTTTTTGTTAACACACGATAAAGACTAATACATTGGAAGATTCATGTAAGTAAGAACAGACAGGTAATTTGGTGGAAAAATAAATTATGAGGGATTCAGATACACAAACAACATACATTCATAAATATATACTCAAATATGCATAAGATAAATACATAAATGCATATATACATATATTGCAGACAAGAAACCAACAACCATGAATGCAAATTATATAGTAGAAACAACCATACATGCATATTAGACACAACATGCATATATAGATCCAAACACACACACACACACACACACACACACACACACACACACACACACATAAATACAAATAGTGAGGTATGGTAGGGTTAAGAGTACAGGAGCTGCCTTGCACAGACCAACCGACCTCTTGCAGACTCCTTACGTTCTTATGTTCTTATGTCCTCATACATACATACATTCATACATACACATACTCTCTCTCACACACACACACACACACACACACACACACACACACACACACAATTAAACAGGAAACTAAATGCACGGAAAAGAAGCAATATTGAAACTCATATTTTTTGGTTCCAGTTCATTACTACGAGAGGCGCCGCCCCTCCTTAATGATATTTCTCACAGTCAGCCATCAGGGGGCGAGGCTCCTCATCTCTGGGTATCCTCGCTCCGTGCTGGCGACGCTCCTCGATACGTAATGATTCCTTTGTGTGACGAAGACGACTCGACGCTCTCAAGTGTTTGAATACTCACTTTAGTTAGCTTTGTCCGAGGAGAGAGAGAGAGAGAGAGAGAGAGAGAGAGAGAGAGAGAGAGAGAGAGAGAGAGAGAGAAGGAAACACACACACACACACACACACACACACACACACACACACACACACACACACAGGGAAACACAACGGCAAACAATCAGATATAAGCAACCAGCAGACAAGCAAACAGTCTGAATCAGCATAAACTAATACACACACACACACACACACACACACACACACACACACACACACACACACACACACACACACACACACACACACACACACACACACACACACACACACACACACACACACACACACACACGTCGGTGCGCCCTCCTGGGAGATAAATTATGGCCATTACAACAAATTTCCAAGGAGCGTCATACATACTGCCTTGCTACATTACTCCCAAAGGTAAAAATGTCGCAGAATATCGGCTTACACACACTTCACACACGCGCTCACAAAAAAAAAAGTTTCCTCCTCGACTTTATCCACTTTCACACCTTCCACCTCCTCTTCCTCCTCATCTACCTCCCACTCTCACATTCCTCCACCTCCTCTGTCTCTCCATTCTTTTCCTCTACGCTCTTACTTTCCTTCATTCACATCTTCCTCATCCACCTTCACACCCTCCTCCTCCTCCTCTCCCTCTTCATCCTCATCTACTTTTCCTAACCTCCTCCATCTCCTCTACTAAATCATCCTTCTCATTCTTCTCATCCACCACCCTTCTATTCGTTCATCTCTTGTTATTGTACCTTCACCACCTCTTCCTCCTCGTCATCATCTACCTTTTCGTACACCTCTACCTTCGCTACCTTCTCCTCCTTCTCTTCCACTCTCCTACTTACCTTCATCTGCCTCCATCTTCACCTACACTGACATACTAGTCCTCACCCTGCATTACGCTTACGCAACATTCCTCCCTCTGTATCACACCCACTCAGCACTCCTCACGTCTTGATCACAGCCATCCACGCATCACCTGTCACACTCCATTCAATCATTCGCACGCTTTGGGAGGTTCACTTACAGCTTCATTTCCTTATGCATCCCGGGACCCTGCATTTTCCTGGGCCATTGGGAACCTGACACCAGGGCTTAGGGCGTTGGGGAGCCTATAAGTTTTCATCCAGTGCGATATTTAGGGGGAAACTCAGCCATTAATGGAAGCCAAATGCATCTCAGACCCAGAGCCATTAGCGTTGCCCTCTTGCCGATCTGCATAACAAGTAGACTGGAGGTGTTGCGGCGGCTCGGGCGAAGGCGAGGAAGGGGTAAGGAGGAAGGAAATGATAGGCTAAAGTTAGGAATGAAGTAGAGGAGACGGAGAAGTGGAGGAAATCTGCAGAAGGGGAAGAAGGAGGAGAGGAAATTATAGGAATAGAGAAAACGGAGAGGAAGAGACATGCAGCAGAACGGAAAGGGAGAAAAGGAAAGGAAGAGATAAGCTAAGATTTGGCATGAAGTTAAGGTGACGGAGAGGGAGAGAGAGGCGGTAGACAGAGGTAAGGAGGAAAGGAAATGGAAGGTCAAGGTTAGGTAAGGTGTGAAGGAGACGGAGAGGGAGAGAGAGGCGGTAGACAGAGGTAAGGAGGAAAGGAAATGGAAGGTTAAGGATAGGTAAGGTGTGAAGGAGACGGAGAGGGAGAGAGAGGCGGTAGACAGAGGTAAGGAGGAAAGGAAATGGAAGGTCAAGGTTAGGTAAGGTGTGAAGGAGACGGAGAGGAAGAAAAAGCCGGCAGGAAGGAAAGGGGGTAGGAGGAAAGGAAATACTATGTTAAAGTTGGATAAGGAGTAAATGAGACGGAAGGGAAACCGGCGGGAGAGAAGCGAAGGTGTTGAGAAGGAAAGATGGAGACGAAGAGGAAGAGGCAGGCGGCAGAAAGGTAAAGGAAGGGAAATGGAAAATAAGGAAAAGAAGTGCTACGCTAAGATTAGGTATGGAATGCATGAGACGGAAGGGAAATAACCGGTAGAAAGACTAAGGCGATGGAGAGGGAAAGAAAAAGACAAAGAGGAAGAAGCAGGCGGCGGGAAGGCAGAGGCAAGGGAAGGGAAACGAGGAAAGTAAATACTGTGTAAAGGTAAAGAATGGAATGGATGAGCCGGAGAATTGACAGGCTGGAGAAAGGCGAAGGTGAAAGGGAGGGAAAGAAGGAGACGTAGAGGAAGCGGCAGGCGGCAGACATGTAAGAGAAAGAGAATGGAGAGGAGAAAGGGAAATACTATGCTGAGGTTAGGAACGGAAAGAATGAGATGAAAGGGAACAGACGGGAGAAAAGTGAAGGCGAAGGCGAAGGAGGAGAAGGAAAGAGGGAAGGGAAGCGGGAAGAAAACGGAGAGGGGGAAACAAGCAGAGTATACGTGTGTTAGTTCTCAGTTTTTCGTCAGCGGTATAAAGGGTGCCACTTAGCCGCTGTGGGGGCAGCGACGAGATTTGTGCCGCGCAGGGTGAGTGCGGGTATGTGAGGGTGGATTAGAGGGTGTAATTGATGAGTGGCCATTGTGTGTGTGTGTGTGTGTGTGTGCGTGTGTGTGTGTGTGTGTACCACCCTCTCTCTCTCTCTCTCTCTCTCTCTCTCTCTCTCTCATTTCTTATTGTTTTTGTTTATTCTTTGAGGTTTTAAAACAGCCCTTTTTCCATAACCATGACCTCTTTTGCTTTGTTTTCGATTTACAATCTTAGATATTTTTAGCAGGAGTTCCAGTACTTATATTCATCAATGGATTGACTTACTTTCATGTTAACCCCAAACATATTTTGCATCGTACTATTATCAGAAATATTTAGCAGTAAGAACTTTATCGTTTCCTTCTTTTCATATCAAACTCACTGTATATTTCGGTAAGACTCATCCAAAAATGTCATTGAAGACATTTGTTCCTTACAGAAGCTTATGAAACGTTGCTTTGAATAACTTGAATTTCAACTTATTTTACCTACGTGGGTCAGCCGTTTTCTAACCTTTTTTCTTTATTTAATAAGTTATTGTCATGATTTTCATATCCGAAATAAGGGACACCATACGCCTTAGTTTTAGCCCAAAAAAACAGTATCACCCTTCCATTTTTCATTAATGATTACATTTGGAAAAAAAAAATTAAAGCATATTGCTCATATAATAACTGCTTTGCATGCACGATATAATTATGGTATAAGTAAGTTATGTACACCATCAAAGTGACAGAAGAAAAATGTACTAAAAGCCTAGAAAACAGAATATAAATTTTCAAACTTTCACAGTCATCATCTCCCTTAAGAATGGAATAAAATGCAGACATGAATCCATCATAATTCAGTCACTTCATATATGAGAACAACTTGCTCAAGACCGAATCTTACAAGTCTAATCCTGATTTTAGTGTTTGTTTCATTGAAATTGGTTGAAAAATGATGGAGAATTTAGAATGCAAAGGTACATAAATTACGTTTTGAAGTACGTTCAGATAGTTTTGAATGCGTAATACTCAAGCATACTGAAGTGATGCCACGGCATTTATCACTTTGTTTATTAGTTATGATATATGAAAATATATATCTTCATGTTCAGTCTAATATTTTGATGTCCAGGGATCAAATATTTTGTCTACAAGGCTCCTATCCCCCCCCTCCCCCCAGTAGCAGTTTGAGGCGGGGCAATATCTCACAAAGGAGGGAAGTCATAGCTGCCAAGGTGCTCATTATCGCCTGCGTCACCTCTTTCCTCTTTTCCTCGGTGTTCTTGGGTCTCCATTATATCTTCATGCTTCTCTTTTTACTTTGTTTTCTTGAATTTCGAGCGAGCGGTTGAGGGATGTTGATTTATACGGATATGCTTCAAAAAATTTGCTTTGTTGTATCCAATATTGTGGTCAAGGACGGTGATTTGGGTAACGAATTTAACTCTTGATGCTCCAGCAAACTTGACCTTCTGACGTCTCTTCCAAATATTTGAATAGAAGCTTTCATTCGCGTTCTGAAAAAGCCCCCGAACACTTCTACCACTTCTGTCTTCGATTGTAACCTCTGGGTCCTTGCTGTCTTCTTCTATTGATTTAATTTTTATATTGCATCTGCAAGCTACTTAGACCCCTTTGAATGCCGTCCCATTCTGAGAAATGGCAGAAACAGGGTGGTAGCTTAGCACTAGGCACGTGCCTGGGGTGTCAGGACACCAAGGCACCGCAGCCTCCTTCGAACAAGGTCAGACGGGCACTGAGGCTGTATGTAATAATTAATAATAATAATAATAATAATAATAAACGGTTTATTTCATGAAGTACCAGGCAGCCCTAGAGCTGAAAATATACATCAATGGAAGATGAAATGAAATGAATGAGACAAATGAACAAAGTAGTATGATCGAAAATAAAAAGGAAAATAGAAATAACAATAATAGCAATAATCATAGTAAAGATAATAATAATAATCACGATAATAATCACGATAATAATAATGATAATAATAATAGTAATCATAATAATAATAATAATCATAATAACAACAACAATAAGTCCTAATGAAAAATATTTACAAAACATACAAATTGTGCTGCTCTTAATTTGCATTGTTGATATATTTGACCATCACGGGCACTGCGCTGTTCTTATAGCGGTCAGTCCGTGCCCGTATCGGGGCAATAATGTTGTGGTGTCGCACTGATTGCTGAGGGCGGTTCACTGCGGGTGGGAGGATGTGTCTGTGTCTGGGCTGGTTGAGAAGCTTGGTTGCGAACCGGTGTAGTAGGGTCTCGTGACGGTGTTGTAGGCTGGTGAGATGGAGGAGGGCGTCCTGGTAGCTGGTGTAGTGAGGGCCCAGGATGATTTTGCAGGCTCGCTTCTGGACGCGTTCAAGTTGGCGGCGCTGCGTGATGTTGATGGAGGAAGACCACGCTGGGGACGCGTATGTCAGTTTGGGAGGATGAACGAGGAGTACACGCTCGCCAGCGCACACTCAGGGGCCCCAGCGTTTTGAGTCTCCTCAGCAGGTACAGTTTCTAGGTGGCAGATCTGGTGATCTGGGAGACGTGCTCCTTCCATGTGAGTTTGTGGTCCAGGGTGTCTCCAAGTAGTTTGGATGATGTAACTACCCGGAGGGAGTGTCGTTGATGGACACCACAGGGGCAACAGGGGCAGAGGAGGTGTTGATGTGTAGGAGTGTAGTTTTGGTGTCGTTGATGGTGACCATGTTTTGTGTTGTCCATGTGTGTAGGTTGTGTAGTGTTTCCTGGAGGTGGGAATAATCTGGGTTGCTGTTGTCAACTGTTACTCCCACTGTGGTGTCGTCCACGTACTTCCAGCGGTGGGGTGTGTGGGTCAGGGCGTCATTAATTAGGATAAGGAAGCACAAAGGGCCCATTTTGGACCCCTGAGGTAACCCGCAAGTAAGGTGTAGAGGAGGGAGGCCACTCCTGAAATCTCACCACCTGTTTACGCTGGTGCAGGAAATCAGCCAGCCAGGAGACCAGGTTAGGGTGAAGCCCTAGGTTTATTGCTTTGTTGATGACTGTGGTGTGGTGAACTAGGTCAAAAGCCTTTCGGAAATCAATAAAAGCGAGAGAAACTGATGTTTTGCGTTTTTCAAGATTTCTGTAGGCAAAGTCCAGGAGATTAATTAGGCAGTGTGTGGTGGAGGTTGACTTGATATTGCCGTACTGTTGTGGGTCTATGAGGGGAGCAAGATGAGTGTAAGTCCACTTGAAAATGAAGGCTTCACACAGGAGGCTGGGAATGGGGGTGATAGAAATAGGCCTCAAGTCACTCGGTGATTGAGGGGTGGTGGTCTTGGGAATCGGAGTGACATATGCTGTTTTCCAGTCAGCAGGACACTGACTTTGACGGAAGGAAGCGTTAAAAATAGAGGCGAGGGGGGTGGCCAGCTCGGGGGCAAACTCCTGGTACAGTTTGATGGGGAGATCAGTGGGCGTGGTGGACCGCTTTGTTTTAAGTTGTCTTAGTGACCTGGCGACCTCATAGGCCTCAACCGTGGGGAGTGGTGATGGGGCGGGCAGGTAAGCTGGGAGTGAGGTCAGGTCCAGGCTGGGGAGGGACTGACAGATGGCCGAGAAGTGGAGATTGATGGCCTCGGCTGCTTCAGGTGGCGGGAGGTGAGATACGCCCGGGATGGAGGGGGCGCTGTTGTTGAGGCCACACAAGGCCTTAATTTTTGAAAACCATTTCCCAATGTTAGCTTGCTTAAGGCTGTGGATCTTTTGGGGGTAGTATGTGGCCTTGGCTCGTTTGATTTCCCGGATAACTTTGTTGCGGAGGGGCTTGTAGAGTGTAGGGTTGGTGTGGAAGGCGTCATTTCTCTGTTCAATGTGTGTGATCATGTGTGTAGAGAAGGATAGAAGACAGATATTACGAAAACAGCAGCGGTTTCTCGAAAGTAACTGTAATAATCGATGTATTACATGCCCAGTACATACCGTAAGGTCGACCTTGATGCGTGGGGGGGCGCATATTTAGACTCTGAAAGGGCAAGAGTCATGCATCACGGCAGCCACTATAAATAGAACTAGCCTGCCCCACTAACGGGCTCTGGTCGTCCATAAGGCCCCTCAAGAAAGTCTACCGGCGCCAGGCAGCAGGAAAATAAACGCAGCTGAGGAATAATTTTCTAATGACCGATTTTCAGTTTTTCGCCCCGCCGACTCCCTTAATTCAGTATGCTCAACTTCATTCATAACATGATTTTGACGCAAAAATTTCTAAGACTACACAAACAACTGCTATCCAACAGTCCGCCAATGATAAATTTATACTCTCGAAATTGTTCTGAATGCAAGTTTTAAGAGACAATACCTGTAATTCGGATTCGATGACTCGACAATGCTTCATTGATATTTTCTACTGCATTTTCCCGGAAACTT
>NC_066549.1:11962877-11973301 GCF_024679095.1 Eriocheir sinensis | reverse complement strand
ATTTTTCAATCTACTCTTTTTTTTAACATTTCCCAAGATTTTCCTGTGTAGTGATGAGTGCACAGCGACCGTCACACTGCCTGCTGGTGACGAGATCCTTAACAGCGTTGATTTCTTGCCTTGAACGTGTGACTTTATTCAAGTTTATTGTCTCGGTGTTGATTCATCGTTTTCCTGATTCATCTTTCAGGACTTATTATTCAAGGCCATTTTTCTACTACGGAGTTAACACCACTCCATACATACGTAGTACATAAATGTCTGTGTATCTTTCTCCTGCATGAAAGGGATAATTTTTTGTTACATCCGTCATGTCCATTTTTCACCCAGCCGTTAATCTTCCTTTATTCTTCCATTACTGTTCCTGATATTTAGTTTCACCATATTTCTCATTCATAAAACCCTTTACGAGAGAAACGACGACTCGGGCAAGAGACGCTGTTTAGTAGCAGTGACCGCGGGAGGTGTTCGGGCCAGCCTTACCAAACTGTCGTACTCTGAACATTGCATTTATAATTTTTAGGCTCCAAAACTGTCGTAACTACACTAATAACGATAGAAAATTAAAGTTATCGTTAAAACTATTAAATATTTTTTTTTTTTTTTTTTTTTTTTTTTTTTGCTAGAATTATCGGTCAGAATACGAAAATGCAATGCGATGAGTACGATAATTTGGCAACGCTGGTCCGGGCGGGGAGCCAGAGAACGGCTGCTTATTTAACTCTTCTGCTGCAAGTTATCGCCGCGACTGTTCTTCGTCGTTGCCATAACTTCTTCCTTTAAGGGTTTAGTGCTACTGTTTACGGCGGGAAAGAGCACCGATTCATCCTGGCGGCGAGGAGCACACAGAGTGACTTGGGGAGCCGCGAGAATATATTGAGCTACCCTTTGTGCCCGAGACTTTTCAATCGGTTGTTTTTTTCTATACTGTGTGTGTGTGTGTGTGTGTGTGTGTGTGTGTGTGTGTGTGTGTGTGTGTGTGTGTGTGTGTGTGTGTGTGTGTGTGTGTGTGTGTGTGTGTGTGTGTGTGTGTGTGTGTGTGCGCGCGCGCGCGCATCCTTATCAACTACGTGTTACCAGATAATGTCTGTGATAGCGGAGACTAAACTAAACTTTGCTGACTTTTTTTTATTTTCATTTATTTTTGGCCTTGAGCTACTTCCTTAAAAAAAAAAAAAACTTGAGGCCGCTCGAAATGCGTTAAAGATATGTATGGAAGTACCTGCGTTGAGGTCTCGTTATCGGCATGTTTTCGGCAGCACTATGACGTTGCTTACTTTTTTTACCACTTTGGGTCGAGAAAGATAGAAAGCAGACCGTTCCCAAAGCTAATAAATTGGCCCGTCGGATCGGGTTGCTGACACGATCCGAATCAGCGCTGATAACTAAAGAGACGTTTGCGTGTGTGTGTGGGGGGGGGTCAGTAAGTAAGTAAGTAAATGTTTATTGCCAATACATTACAGGAACACAATGTTAGGTATTTAATACATTTCATAGTAGCATTGGCTAAGTCCGTCAAGCCGAAGCTTCCCGACACTTTATTTTTCTTCATATTTTTTTAAGGTTACAGTACGAACCTACCTAATTATATATACAGATAATATATACATACAGTACAGAATACAATTACCCCAAACTATTTTGATCAGTGAGCAGATGACTTTTTAACGATTTCTTAAATAAAGTAAAGTTACCACTGTGTAAGAGTTGATTGATTTCTATTGGCAAAGAACTCCACATATGAGGTCCTGAGCATAACACGCTGTTTCTGAAAAGAACTGTTCTAAACTGTGGGCAAATAAGGTTAACATTATTACTGCGAATGTTCTGCAATGTGCTTACAATACGAAAATGTTGATTGCCATGGAACCGTGCAAGGGATTTATACAAAAATGATAATAAAAAGTATTTATGAATACTATTAAAATTAAGAAATTTGTGTGTAGAAAATAAATTATGTGTAGACTCAAATTTGTTAATATAAAACATACACCTAAATATCTTGTTTTGAGCTATTTGCAAGTTCTAGAGAAAGGAGGGCCATGTACATGCCCACACTGATACACAATGTATGAAATGAGGATAACATAACGTGTAATACATGCTGACAAGTGCTTCTGGTGTAAGGTTGTTTCTTATTCTATATAAAATACCACACATCCTAGACAACTTAGTCACAACAGAGTTAATTTGATATTTCCAATTAATATTATCATCTATGAAAATGCCCAAAAATTTAGTATAATTTACTCTCTCCAACTGTGTTCCCTCAAGTGCCACACGGCATGCTAATTGTGATTGACCGATTTTGAAAGACTATATAATTAGTTTTTGTATCATTCAGACTTAGCTTATTATTTTTTATCCATTTGTAAATAGCTTCTAATTCAGTACAGAGATTTATATGTAAAACATCAATATTCTCATCATCCAATAATAAATTAGTATCTCAGCATAAATGGTATAATTGAATTTAGTACTTGCATTGGTTATGTCATTTATATAAACGAGGAAAATAGTTGGTCCTAAGATAGATCCTCGCGGTACACCCTTGTTGACTGGCTTGAAGGAAGAATAGTTTGAATTATAGCACACAGCTTGAAACCTATTTGTGATATAACTTTCGAATAATTTTAAAGGAACACCCCTAACACCAAAGCTACTAAGTTTACTTAAAAGAATTTTGTGAGACAGCGAATCAAAAGCCTTAGATAGGTCCAAAAAAACTCCAGCTAAATAATGTTTCTTTTCTAAACATTTATAAACGTTAGAGGAAAATTGCAAAATAGCTGATTCAGTTGAACGGCCTGATCTAAAGCCATGTTGACAGTCTGTAAATAAATTATTCTGTTCAATGAAGTTCACAAGACGAGTTGATAGAGCCTTTTCAAAAACTTTACTAAAAGCTGGAAGAACAGATATAGGTCTATAATTATTATTATTTTTTTTTTTTTTACGTTGTTGCCTATTGCGCCGGTAGGCATCTTCCCGGTGGGGCCTGATGGTCGGCCCAAGGCTTCTTGCAGGTGGGGCCTGATGGTCGGCCCAGCCCGTTCTGGCGCAGGCGAGTGTTTATAGTGGCGCCATCTTGCATTGGCTCATGCTGCCCCCCGGAACTCGTACTTGATTCGCTTGGACGGCTTCCTCTAGAGTCCGGATTGATGGGTGGTCTTCAGGACAGCATGTGGGTAGTTTTAAGCCACTCGGCGGTGACCGAAAAATCCGAGTGGTAGCGTGAGGATTCGAACCCGCGTCGTCCATCACGCGGCGAATGTGGGTCCAGTACGCTATCACTTCGGCCACCGCCTACCCGTTTCTATTACCAGATTTGAATAGTGAAACCACTTTGGCTTTTTTAAGTTCGTCCGGGAAAATTCCTTTTTTGAAAGTAAGATTAATAATGTGTGCTAATGGCAGGGATATAAGGTTGGCAGTGTGTTTTAAGACATAGTGATATTTGATCAAACCCGGCAGAAGACGTTTTTAGTATTTTAAGGTAATTTTCAATTTCAATTTGTGTAACAGGTGACAAGTAAACAGTCCAAGTAGGCGAGTCCTGTAAATATCTAATAAATTCATCGCCAACATCATCACTGTTCTGACCACCAAGCTTCAAGAAATGATCATTGAATTTATTTGAAATATCAGGGCAATCAATGGTTATATTTTTTTGCATTAGAGGATCTACCAATAATTCTATTTAGGAATCTCCATCGTGATCTTGGATTACCATGGTTGTTAATTAATTGGTCTTGATTATATTTCTTTTTTTTCACCTTTCAAAAGTGACGTTAGTTTATTTCTATATCTTCTATATTGTTCCTGGAAAGTTAAAGGCCATTTATTTGCTAGTTTTTCAAGTCTGTTTTTTTTTCTCTCTAATGCTTTTCCTCAAAGCTGGTGTGATGTGGGGAGTACGCTCCTTTTTACAGTTTAATTTAACTATTTTTTCTGGAAAACATTTGTCATAGTAATTTTTTAATTTAAGATAAAATAAATTATAAGCATTATTAGGACATGTACAATTTAGTATACCGGACCAATTAGTTTGTAAAAGAATGTTACAAAACTCTACTAGGGAGTTTTGATCTAGTGTTCTTCTTGTGATATAGGCGGGTTGTGAAATAATATAGTCATTACATTTAAATACAGAAATTACAGGGTAGTGGCCAGTTATGTCTGTCTTGATTATGTAGTTTGATAAATTATTTTCTACTTGTGATGACCAAATATGATATATTAGTGTGGCTGAGGTGGGAGTTACACGTGTTGGCAAAGTTGTTAAGGGAAAGAGTGAGTAGCTATACATTAGATTAATAAATTCCTGCACATTATCATTATTGTACAGTAATAGATCTAAATTTAAATCTCCAAAATTAATTTCTCGCTATAGTTTTTTTCTTCTATAATACTTAACATTTCATTGAGTTGTGAAAATTATTTATATTGCCTTGAGGAGGTCTGTAAATACAAATGAATAAGTATGTTTTATCATTAAATTTAACTTCAATTCCCAAGCTTTCAATAAAAGGTTCAAGTTTAGAAAATTCTATAATTTTAAAGGATTTATACTTACTTGAGATATAAATGGCAACTCCCCCACCAAACCTGTTTCTGTTATTCGTAAACATATTGTACTCTGTTAAAGCATGTAATGGTGAAATATCTGCATCCAGTCTTGTTTCTGTGAAACCTAACATCAAAATTCATATGGCATGAGAGGACAGTGTCTACAAAATACTGAAAATTGGTAGAAATTGATCTAATATTCAATGTTAGTAAATTCATTACATTATTATTCCTTGAAGGAAGGCAGTCTAAAAAAATATATTCAGATTTAGGAAAGTTTACATTTCTTGATCGTATATAAAACTGGTTAACATCGAGGTCATTATTATAATTAATGTCTTGTATATTAAACTGATCAAAAAATTCATAAGGTTCTTGTCTTTGCGCATTATTCAAACTATAGCAGTCCAGTAAGTCCTCGTCATTAATGGAGGCAAAAGGAAAAACATTAAAATATATTGCTGTCGTCATAGTTAAGAAGGCAGAAGTGGTCGCCAAGTAGTAGTAGTAGTAGTAGTAGTAGTAGTAGTAAGTGAAATTAGTAGTAGTAGTACGTAGAGTAGTAGGTAGTAGTAGTAGTAGTAGTAGTAGTAGAAGTAGTAGTAGTAGTGGTAGTAGTAGTAGTAGTAGTAAAGTAGAGGTAGTAGTAGTAGTAGTAGAGGTAGTAGTAGTAGTGAAGTAGAAATTAGTAGTAGTGGTAGAGGTGGTAGTAGTAGAAGTAAGTAGAGGTAGTAGTAGTAGAAGGTGGTGGTGGGAGTGGAGTGGTGGTGGTGGTGGTGGTGGTGGTGGTGGGGGTGGTGGTGGAGTGGAGTTGGTGGTGGTGGTGGGGAGTGGTGGTGAAGTGGGGTGGTGGTGGTGGGTGGGTGGTGGTGGTGGTGAGGTGGTGGTGGTGGGTGGTGGTGGGGTGGGTGGTGGTGGAGTGGGGTGGTGGTGGGTTGGTGGTGGTGGGTGGGTTGGTGGTGGTGGGGTGGGTTGGTGGTGGTGGGTGGGGTGGTGGTGGTGGTGGTGGGGTGGAGTTGGTGGTGGAAGTGGGTGGTGGTGGTGGGTTGGTGTGTAGTAGCAACAGTAGTAGTAGTAGCAACAGTAATAATAGTAGCAACAGTAGTAATAGTAGCAACAGTAATAATAGTAGCAACAGTAATAATAGTAATAGTAGCAACAGTAATAATAGTAGCAACAGTAGTAGTAGTAGCAACAGTAATAATAGTAGCAACAGTAGTAGTAGTAGTAGTAGTAGTAGCAACAGTAATAATAGTAGCAACAGTAATAATAGTAGCAACAGTAATAATAGTAGCAACAGTAATAATAGTAGCAACAGTAATAATAGTAGCAACAGTAATAATAGCAACAGTAGTAGTAGTAGTAGTAGCAACAGTAATAATAGTAGCAACAGTAATAATAGTAGCAACAGTAGTAGTAGTAGTAAACAGTAAAAGTAATAGTAGTAGTAAACAATAGAAGTAGCAGTTGTAGTAAACAGTAGAAATAGAGGTAGTCGTAGTAACAGTAAAAGTAGTTTTAGTGTTAGAGGAAGTAATAATAGTAGTTTTAGTAGTAAAAGTAGTAGTAATAGTTTATAAAGTAGTGGAAGACAGTAGTAATAGATATAGAAGTAATAGTAGTACAAGTAGCAGCAGCTATAGTAGCAGTAGTAATATTTGTGGAAAACAAATAATAATAGTAAATAGTAGTAGTAATAGTAGTAATAGTAGTAGTAATAGTGGTAGTAATAGTAGTAGTAACGGAAGTAGTAAGCAGTAGTAGCAATAATAATGGACACTAGTAGTAGTAATAGTAGCAAGTAGTAGTATTAGTAGTAAAAATAGTAAACCGAAGTAATATATAGAATGATACATATTACAGAAAAATACTAACAATGAAAGTACAAACAATAATAAAAAGGGTGCCACTATACGTAACTTAACTATTTCTTGTCCTTCTTCCTGAGTGTATCTATTTCTTATCCTCCTGAGTAAGCGTCCAACATTGTTAGGCACGTCCGCCATCACTTCTTCCTCCATGCTCACCGAGCTCCCCGGACGGTTAGCTGGCAGCACCCCAGCAGCACCAACAGCACCACCTGATTCAAGCTCCAGCGATGCAGGCCCTGCAGCGGCACCCTCACCCGGCACAGAAGTACGGCCTGAATGAGGCGCGGCACCCCGCCCAGCCGCGGCTTCACCTCTGGCAACACCGCGATTCGCTGGCTCCGAACCAACAGCAGACGAAGCACCGGGTGAAGCACCGCGTGGAACAGATGACTGGTTGGCCACTTTGTCCTTGATTATCAGCTTCGTGTATTTGAAGTACGCGATCTTCCCTTCCTGCCGTGCTTGTTTTAGGAGCGGTAGTTTGTTCCTTTTTACCTCTTGTGAAGCAGAGCAAAGATCGTCGTCAATGTATATGCCTGAACCTTTGAGCTTTCTGGCATTTCTCAAGACTGCTTCACGGTCACCATATTTCTCAAAACGTGCAACTACCGTTCTTGGCCGAGATGGATTGATGGGACCAACCCGGTGTGCACGCTCCAGTTTTACTGATGGTAGTTGAAGTGTCCCCTCCAATAGTTTACTCACATTGACAGATGTTTGTTCCCATGTCTCTCCTCCTTGAAGTTCTTGGAGTCCTGTGGTACGAACGTTGTTCCTTCCAAGGTAAAAGGAATACTATAAGGTAGTTTAGGCACACCCCCTCCGCGCACCTCCACCGTGACGTCATAGGAAATCCAGAGGTGGAGAGAGAGAGAGAGAGAGAGAGAGAGAGAGAGAGAGAGAGTGTGTGCGCGGTGGAAGAGAACGTAAACTTTAAAGAAACCATCTGTATGTATGGTAAACTTTAAAATTACATTATGATGTTCACATAATACTGAAATTACTCAGTATCACTGTCTTATCCTCAAATTATCAGTATCTGAGACATGACCGCCAGAAAAGTTATAAAAATGTTTTCCATGCTTTCACATTAGGTGGATTATATTATTGTGACGACTTATTAGATGGTATGACATGTCAATTTTATGTTGATCAGGTAGATGAGGAAAATTATACTGTTGATAGACATCAACTAGCTGAATATAAACACATTGGTAATGACACATAAAAGCATTATATGGTTTCTATTATATTACATTTTGGATTTGCGTGGGTGTCCATATATCCTCAAAAGTGGATTTTATATGTAGACCTTTATATCCACCAAGCTAAGTTATGTTTTAACCGGATTCTTTAGTTTGTTTATTTGCAATTGAATGAAAATTTCAGGAAATGTTGCTAATAAAGTTATTTTGTGGTGATCAAGATTTCTATATGGATCCATATATTATCATATATTTATTTTTTCATTGGGAGATGTACTTAAGTAAGAATATATATGTTGGGTGGAAATCACAGTATGTGTGAATCCAAATATTATGGCAGAATACTGTCCTATCTAAGTGTTGTTCTAGTTACATAACCTATATCAGTGTTATTCTTTATACAGCTCACTATGACCATGGACTGATAGACAGATAAAGATGCATAACTGCCTAGATTAAGTGATCCGGTCTTATTAAATAGATAACGAGAGAGAGAGAGAGAATTATTTGTAGAGCTATTTTTCATTGTTAGGTTTAAATGTAGAATGAGGATTATAAGAAATTGAGGAGCAAAATGATTACTTGTATTAAAGCCACTTAATACAAATATAGTGAAGTATGCTAAAATCTTTCACCCTCACACTCACAAAATATTTTACCTGTATATTTTATTGACATATAATCAACAACGGGGAAAATAAGAGGCACCTAACCGTTCTAAATATTATTCATATGAAATATCTTCATTACTATCCTCACCTCAAACACATGAAATAAATAAATAAATAAATAAATAAATATAATATATATATATATATATATATATATATATATATATATATATATATATATATATATATATATATATATATATATATATATATATATATATATATATATATATGTATGTATGTATGTATGTATGTATGTATGTATGTATGTATGTATGTATGTATGTATTTAAGCGCTCTTTCATTATCTGATGTGTTTTGAGAGTTTATATTTCATTTTCTTAAATCTTTCAATTTCTCTGTTAAGAATTCTTATTCTAAAATAAACTCTGCACCTAACAAAGTAGTGTACAACATCTTCAGGCAAATTTACACGTTTGCATATTAGTGTAGTTAACTTTTTGATGGCTTTCCTCCCTGATTTTAGTGATTTCTTGCCATGGTAGATTTCAAATAATTTTTCCATTAATCTTAGTTGTTCAAACAAATCATTTGATGGTGTCATCAACTTTCCTTTTCTTCTACAGACTTTCCCAATCCATGTCTTATCATCAGGGTTTACATTAGTGCCAAGATATGAATATTTAGGAAATTTGTGGGCAATAAAACCCCCTACGTACCTTAAACCCTCTGTTTCCATACTTTCCTCTAATTCCTCTTTTTCTAAATTATGTAACTCATTACTTTCATCCTTGCTTTCGATAGCATATTGTGAGTCAGAGGAGAAAAGCATTGCTGAAAGCATCAATTCTGACTCAAGAGTGTCAATATCAGGTGTGTCACTATCAGAGTCACAATGTTCTGTCACAGGAAGTGGCCCCTCAGATAGAGAATTATCTTGAGTTACTTTTGTGATATTGTAGTTGCTCCTACCAGTTCACAGTTTCTGCCAAGAAGAAACGATCTTATTCTGTATGTCAACTGAAGTGGAGAGGGGTGTTGATAACAAGCTCCCATTTGTCTCAAGTAACCAAACATGTGTTCTAGGCAGTCCTGATTTAATCTGTATGTTATAATATAGGTGACTCCAAACTTATTCCTTAGGAATTCATACAGTCCCAACAAAGACTGAGAGGATACAATTATTCCTTTCTGAAATGGATACATGCTGTCTTTACCACCAACTTTCATATTCCTGATAGTTTGTAACATTTTGTTTAGAACGTGTGTTTGACTTTCCAAATGCATGCCAAAACTAGCCCTAGACCCTTTATCTCCATGAGGTGTTTTGGCATTAAACACATCAAACCATGCATCAACTAAACTTATGAAATTACTTGTATCCTCCCAGTCCTTGCTCTTTAGAAGACCTTTCCTTCCAAAGTACTCAATAGATTTTGCTGTACTTTGTGATAGTAATTGGGCAGCTAAACGAACGTTCATTCTTTTAGGTCCCTGTACATCAATATGTTTGTATGACAAACGATGAATTGTTTTAGGTCATGTGTACTTCTTATTATTAACTCTCTAATACTGCTATTTGTCACCGTTGGCTCTAACTGTCCATCCAGAGTGAATCCATGGTCTAATAGATTATTTCTGATAAGTTTGATAAGGTGGGGAACGTCAGCAAATACGAACACTGGGCGTTTACATTCAAATGGGTTTGGGAAAGAACTGTTATTTACATTAATGTTCAACTGCTTCCACAAAGCTAAATTCTTTGGCCCCAGGTCACTGACAATTGCTGCAACGATGAATCCTGCAGTTTCAACTTCATGAATAATGTTATCTAAAATGTTCTTTGTCATATCACAATCAAAATCGTAAAACACCAGCTGTTTCCAAGGCTTCAATAACCCTCTAAGCATTGCACACTGCACACTCCGTTTTGGTTCATATATATTGTCATTTTTAGAGTCCTATGACCAAGCTTGAGCAACTGCAGACTCATCAAAAGATAAAACACATATTCGCTCATATTCACACATTGTTGGAGCATAGTGAGCTAAAAGTTGGATGACATTACACAAAATTCCGGGTTCCACAACAACTTTTGATACCCATTTACTGATAGTGGCAGGAGATGGCAGTGGAAAGTTCCAGTG